>NC_133435.1:8334064-8479600 GCF_011762505.2 Arvicanthis niloticus
TTGAGTCACAGGTAAATGGAGGACCAAATGATGGTACCTGTGTGCAGTAGACAAGAATTCAACCATAAAAGGAATTCATTATTGATTGTTGTAGAGGCTTGGATAATTTGGAACTTGATTGCCCCGAGTGAATAAAATTACCCATAAAAGAATGTTTAGACCTAGTGTATGGCTCAGAGAGTGATTTATTGCCTAGTATGCATGAGGCCCTGAGCTACACACACACACACACACACACACACACACACACACTCACAACTACATTATTCCATGTGATGAGACTAGGTGGCAGGTCCTGACAAAAATCATGCCATGTAACAGGTCTCATGTGAGAGGGTTTTTTTATTATTATTAAAAGGGAGGGGCACGGAGGTGGCCTCTGGGAGGGAGAAGAAAGAAAAGAGTGGGGAACGGAGAATTGACTTTTATTGGGGCTGTGGTGCATGGGCAAGAAGACATGTGACAAGGGTGACAATGTACTGATTCTTGGATAGCTTATGATGGCATGTCTTATGGTCTTGTCTCGAGGTCCTTCGGAAGCTGGCTGTAAAGATGTCTTACTGTCACAGAGTCACTTTCAGCTGTCCGTAGATGTGCCTGTTGCCAACATTCCTCTCTTTTTTTAAAGAGAAAGGGAAAGCCATGGTGAAGCAGAAATATGGGTGTCGGATGTCTTAAACTGCTTCCTGCTGTCCAGGGATGTTGTCAGTTTTGGGGTACAGTTAATCTTCACCAACGAGGCTCATTCAATAGTTGTTGGCATCAGGCTCCTCTGTGGGCAGTGGCTGGTAATCCTGTAAGAGGAACTAATTAATCATTTGGTTGGAAATTATTTAGATTTGTTATTGTAGGAAGGTAGGGAAGAGGTTTGTAAAGCAGGGTGCAAACAATAAATGCAGAAACGTGAGAAGAAGGGGCATTAGGAAGGACACTAGCCATTTCCATATGGGGTTTTCAAAAACCAATGAGAGGCATCACATTGGTTTTGGAGGTCTGTTTTTAGTTGTTGGATTTTTTTAAATATACCCAATTGGTTTGCATTGAAACAGCATTCTTTTAGGAGAAAAACAAAAAGAACACCTTCTTTATCTGTAAAAAGGTCTAGGCCCCATTGGTTTTAAAGTGCCACTGTTGCCAGGGAATCAATCTGTCCTTGGAGAGTGAGTATGGTTTGGGCCATCTGTTGAAGATTGTGGATAAACTGGGAAGCGAACTGATGGTACAAGGTTAAGGAGGTGTCCAGCCCTGCTGTTTCATGGGCAACACCTGAAGTTGTTCCTGCAAGGCCTGGAGGGTCAACAATTTGATTTGCTATTTTTGTTATGTTGGGCAGCTGTTGAGTCCACAGTCAGAATTGATAGGGGCTTTTCTCCATGGTCTCCCCATAATTTAGGGAAAAGAAACAGCAGTATTCCCAACCATCTGGCAGGTAGACAATGATTCACCTGAGCACTACAAAGAATGGATGAGTTCTGGATGGTGGAGCACTGTGGTAGAGATGAGAAACTAAGACTTAAACAGTTTTGTCTAGAGAACTTAACATTCCTATGGAAAATGTCCAGGATGCCTCGAGCGTGATGTAGAAAATGTATGGGGTCATGGTAGCAACCAGGGTCAGGCCAGTTGGTGAAAGACAAAGCAAGGCTATTTGACAGTCACTGGAGAAGTTGTAAGTTGCAACTGTGAGCTAGTTCCAAGGGGCACACATAGCCAGCAATCTCCCAAGCAGCCAGGTTGGGTGATGTTAAGGCTTGGTAGGCCAAGGTCAGGGTATGGAGCAGAATGCTAAATGATAGGTTAGTGTTATTTAGGAGAGGAGATGTCAGAGAAGTAATAACCTTGGAGGAGTGTTTAATTACTTCTCCTATACCCATAGGTTGGATAACTGGGACATATATTCACTGGATATGAATTGTACTTATTGGGAGCCCAGATTTGCTAGTGCCATAGAGTTTACCAACACCTGTTTGCCACCTGGGATTCTATGAGTCCTGGCTAAAGAAGAACATCTTGCACCATTGATAGAAGAAGTGATTGGTCTGTGATGCTAACATATGTATTTGGCAAGAACAATATGGGCAGCTCCCATATTCATCTGCTTATTTCTTATAATAATTCTTTGTCTAGTCAAAAAGGAAACAAATAAAGAGGTCATAATATTTAGAAGGGATTGTAGATATGGGGAAAATGGCAATTTTGATTGTCTCCTGGCATTGGGCTATGGATCAATTTTCTGACCCTATTCAGAGAGACTGTTGTAAGGGGATGTTTCTTGAACCTCAGCTCTCCAGATGTAAGGGTTACACTGGATGGGGAAAAAACAGCAGGGGGAGGAGGAGAACTCTATGTCTAATACAGAATGGTTAAGCGCAATTGCCAGAGGGAAGCCTCATTTTTCTAGGATTGGGGACAAGGTGGTTTTTCCCGACATTCTCTGAAGCTTAAGGGAGCAGGGTTCTGTTGGGGATGATATGTAAGAAGAGTTATTTTGAAGTGGAGGGATGAGGGGTTTGAGGTAAGACAGGTGAACCCAATGAGAGAGTTGCTCAAGCTTAGCAGCTGTGGGGGTTCACAAGAATTACCTTGAAGAGGCCCTGCCATTTAGGGGGAAAAGGTGAGGGGGTAATTGTTTGGAAGGGAGAGAAGGACCTGATCACCAATATTGATAGGGAGTGTACAGGAGATAGTGTGTGGCTGTGGTAGATGGTGGTCACTAAACTTCCATAGGAGGGAGCAGAGATGACAGAGTAAGAGAGTAGGTGATCAGGTAGGGGGAGGGTTTGGGTAAAAGACCAGGAGTCAGAACTGAATGTACATACATGATCTCAAAAGGTAAGTTGAAAAGAGGTTGCTTGGGGAGAGCTCGTAGGCTGAAAAGGGCCAGCAGTAGGAGTTTTATCCAATCTAGCTGAAGTTCATGTGACAGTTTGACAAGGATGGTTTTTAAGGAGTGGTTAGTCCATTCTGTCTTTCCTGAGGACTGGCTGTGGTGTGAAATATGAAAATAATAAGGGATATTGAGGGCTTGAGAAATTTGGGAGGTGAATTTGGGACCATTGTCTGATTGGAGGGAGGTTGGGATTCCAAATTGAGAGATGATTTTATGAAGGAGATCAGAGACTATCTGAGCCATTTTTTTTTTGATAGTGGGGAATGCCTCCACCTACCCTGAGATGGTGTCCACTAAGATTAGGAGGTACCTGCCACATTTAATAGTAGTCTTGTAGGTAAAGTCAAGTTGCCAGTGAGTTCCTGTCAGTTCCTCTATCCTGGTGGGTAGGAAAGAGGGGCTACAATACCTGGAGTTGAGGTCTGACATCTGACAGACTTGTAAGAGGCAGTGATAGAATTTAAGAAACACAAGTCCTCAGTGTTAGGACATAAGTGGGTTTTAACAAAGTAAGTCTTGGCTGTTAGGATGAAAGAGCAGGTAGAGATAGTACAGAGTCTGAAGAGTGTCAGAGGGTGACAGATGGAAAGTTGGTTATGCTGTGAGAATGTCCTGTGGTAGATGAAACAAGTCTAGGCCCCCAATGGCTTTAGTTCTAGCTGACTCATCAGCTGTGTTCTTTCCCTTGAAGATAATAGAGTCATCCATCTCCTGGGACTGGCAGTGGAAAATTTGAATAGCAGTGGGGAGACAGGAGGCTTTTACCATGGCCATAATTTGGTTTGCAGATCCACTACTTGTCATAAGTAACCAGAGCTCCTTCCAGGTAGCAGTGTAGGACAGGAGAATATGGAAGGCATATTTGGAGTCTGTACAGAATTTTAGGAATTATCTCAGGCCAATTGGAAGGCATAGGTAAGATCTATTAGGACAGCCTGTTGATTAGTGGTGTGGGCCTGTAGGACCTGTGCCTCATCCACCTCTGTGTCTGACACTGTAGCATAGCCAGTTCTTCCGGCTTCTTCATGTAGAAAGAAGCTGCCATCTGTATACCTGGTATATATGACCTGAGGCAATGTGCCCTCCTATATGTGTAAAGAATGGGTTAATACCTTAGTTTCTCTAAGGTTTCAGTGTAGGGATGAGATAGAAGGTGACCAGAGTTTGGTTGAGGAAGATTTGAAATATTAAGAGGTGAGCATGATTAGAAAGTAAGTTTGAAGTCCATCACTTTTAGCTGTCCGTGGGTGTGCCTGACTGCCAACACTATGTATTTTAAGTGTAGAAAAATGCAAACTAAACCAGGAGAAAGCAAACAAGCAGGTATCTTGTATAGGATTGTATGGAAAGGAGCTGGGAGTGACATTGAGAGGAGCACAGTAGACCTTCGGGATGATACTGAGAGGAGCATTGTAGGTCTTGGGGTGACACCTGTGTTTACTCTCTGATCCTCATATACCTGGCATGACCTTCCACCTACACAGAAGAACTCTCCAATATGTGTTAAATATACAAACTTCTAGTATGCCTCATAACTCAATAAAGCCTTTGAAATAGTTGACAATTCTGTTTTGTTTTGAGAAACCAGGTTATATTCACACTATATCAAGCTCATTCTTCTGCCTCATCTGACCACATCTTGTGTGAGTCTATGGCAGCAAATGGAACCCAATGCTTTCTAGCTTAAAAGCTTATAATACTAACAAATCACTAAAGATTTAGAGATATATAATATAATATAATATAATCTTGTGAAGAATCCAAAAAAAATTCAAGAAGCTTCTGGAATCTAAGAGCAGCACCCAGCTAAAAGCCAGCAGGAAGGAAACAGCAACATGTATAATCATGAATTCTTCTCAAAATAGAAATGAGATTGGAAAGCAGCTCTTCCTAGCATCTGGGTAGGACCCTCCCTTGACCACACCTAGATTCCACTGAACATTTGCCACCATTTAAGCAGAGAACCCAGCTAGGCAATCCATCCTTCAGGTTCTAAAGGAGGAAATGACTAAGATAGACTTGAAAGGAAGGTACTTTTCCTTTCAAGTTTGTTCTGGGCTCTGCAGTGAAAGAAACCTGAATCACTTACTGCCGAGCAACGTAGGAATCCTTGGTGTCTTTTTCTTCATTTAGTAACTGATGGGCTCACACATCGTTTTTATTTCCTTGATTTAGAGCTTTTTCATTTGTAAAATGAGGTTTGACTACTCAACTTACACATTCTACTCTAAAATTCCATGTTACAGGATTGCATTTCACCGTCTGTACCTATTGTGCTATATTTTGACCACGTGACCTTCTCTTATCCAGACCCATTCCCATTTCTATGCTTTGCTCAGGAAACTGGTCACTAAGAACTTCACCAATGTGTCCCCAGCAATGTTGTGGGAAGAGAGACAATGGCATCCTGATGGAGAGAAACACCTGCCCCATTATGCCCTCACTTCCTACAAAGATGCCATGTGTTAAAGAGGAATACAACAACAAATTTAATTGAAGAATGTGGGGAGTAGAGGCCACCAATGTAGCTGTGTACTCCGCAAATACTTGCCATGTGGACATCTGAGCTATAACATTTATGTAAGAATTAGCTCAAAGAAGTCTATAGGATAGTGTCCAAATACAGTACATCTGTGACCTTAGCAGAACAGGAAGACACTCCTCTAATCCCTCCGTCTCCTCTCTCTCTCTCTCTCTCTCTCTCTCTCTCTCTCTCTCTCTCTCTCTCTCTCTTCCATGCACAGATACTGTTACCAATAAATTCTCTTATTTTCTTCTGTTTTGTTTTATCTTAGTTTGTAACTGTTCTTTGGATGCACATATGTTTTCTCAGAAGAGGCAGAAAGAGTGTGGGTGTAGACAGGAGGGGTGGTTGGGAGAATATCAGAGGAGTTGAGGGGGGGGGAAACGCAATCAGGATACAGTGTATGCAAAAGTCCATTTTCAATAAAAGAACAATAGAAAAAGATAGCAATGTGTTAAAAAATTTAAAAAATGTGAAAAGCAGCTGGAGAAAAGTAAAAGAAAGGAGGAGGAAAGACATACTAGGAAATAGGGGGTACGGGGGAAGAATGGGAAGAGCAGGGACTGAGGGAGGGAGATCATGCTTTACCAAAGAAAGCCTAATCATTGTCATGGGTCAGACACCAGGCATCTCCACCCCTCTTGTTTAAGTATTGACACTACAAAGAGGCTATCACATCATGAAAATGCTGGTGTCATGACTAGATTGATGCATTTATAATTTAATACTACTATTAATACAGTCTTTATTGGCATGGGGCAACTAGGAGGCAGTACATAGCTTTGAGAAAGCAGGTCACTCAGGAAATACTCTAACCTGGCAGATCTTGTCTCATAGCTCATAGGGCTCATCCTTTACTCTGGACTTTGGATTCTAGTGGGTGAAGTTTCCTACTTGACATACACCTCCATTATGTTCTGCCTTTCCTCAGGTTCAAAGCAGTGGATCCAAAAAACCATGGAGGAAAATCTCTTCCACTGAGCCAATTTAAATGTCTCCTCCTTTTAAATTCATTCTCTCAGAGGCTCTGACAGTACAACAGAAATGATTGACACAGCCACTAAACAATTTGGCAGCATCAAAATAAATTGTTTCTTTCCTGAGATAAACAGTTTATGTGGAATGATCAACAGCAAGTGAAGAGTGCAACAGGATATCCAAGGTGGAAATGGAACTGACCATGGAACAGACATACATCAAGTTTTTAACCGTATGTTCTGTGAGCCAAAGGCCTGCTGACAGACTAGGGCATTGGGCAAACTAACAAGACAGAGATCCAGTCATTAGTTGTAGGTGAGAACAAAACTCATGGAATCTAGAAATCAGAGCTAGTAGGGCTTCACATCAAGGTAATATGCTGGTTCCTCTCCACCCCTTTGCTATCCAACTCTGAGTCCAAGGATGTTTAACATAATTAATTCCCAAATCTGAACATCCCGAAATGTAGCAGTCAAATAGTGACAAGAAAGAGGAGAAGATAATGAGGCTGGAAATATTAATTTAGTCTTCAGTTATCTAAGTAATTATGCGTGTGGTAGCCAGACATTATGATTGTAAATCATATTCATTATCTGCTTTGTCTTTTCCAAGTTAGAAAAAAAAAAAAAAAAAACAGGTGAAGATTTACATTTTAAATCAGAAGATAAGATTTTAGTTAAATGACAGACACTGCTATTTAATGGATTAATATCATAGCATTCAAAAACCTTCATTCTCCCTAATAGACTAGTGGCCCAAAGTATAAGCATATTCATATCTCATCTTTTAAAAGAAAGATCTGTTACTTAATATGATGTTTGATTTTAATTATCAACTTGATATAATCTAGAATCACCTTGAAAAATAATTTCAGCAAGTAATTTTCTAGATCAGGTTGGCCTGCAGATATGTCTGTGGGGGTTATTTAATTATGTTAATTTATGTATAAAGACCCAGCCCATTGTGAGCAGCACCAATCCTTAGGGAGGGGGATCTTGGGCTGTAGAAGTGTTCAATACAAGCTAATACTGGCAGAGATGCATATATCCATCCTCTCTCTGTTCTTGGGTGTGGATATAACTACTTCCTTTGAGGTCCTTTCTTGACCTCCATGATATAATGGGCAGTGACCTAAAATTGTGAGCTAAAGTAAACATTTCTTTTTCATTACTTAATTATTTTTTGTCAGGGTAATTTATCACAGCAAGAGAAAGAGAACTGGGGTATCTCTTTTGTCAATGAGATCACACTCATCTTAAATCAAGAGCTGAAATACTGCCAGTTTCTGACATCCTTGTATTTCCTTAAAACACATGAACTTTGAAGCCAAATTTCTCCACTGTTATGTTACACTTTTTTTTCAACTTGGTAAAATCTAAATATTTTCAAGATATTAACCATCTGTGAAAATTATAGCAAACTAAATGTCAACAGTCTATAATTCATGCAAAAATATGGAGTTATGTATATAAAAGTATAATTTTGCTTTCAAATATATATTTTTACTGTATATTTAACGGGGATATACTGGAATAAGTTCACTATCTTCTTGTTTGATAATAAATAAGTCCTTTTCAAATAATAAACATAGCTTTACATTGTCTGCCTTGATGGATTATGTAACCTAATCTTTTATTTTTTTATGTAACCTAATTTTTGTTTTATTTTTAATTATGTATATATGTTCATGTGTGAGGGATTTTATTACCTTTAATAATATTTCAGTTTTAGTTATATGCATATAAATCTCTCTCCCTTTCTTTCTCTGTCTCTTTCTCTGTCTCTGTCTCTGTCTCTGTCTCTCTCTCTCTCTCTCTCTCTCTCTGTGTGTGTGTGTGTGTGTGTGTGTGTGTGTGTGCTCGCGTGTGTGTGTAACCATGGCAGTCAAAAGAGAGCATAATTTCCCTTGGAGCTAGAGTTACAGGCAATTGTGAGCTTCCACACAGAGGTTCTAGGAACTAAACTCAGGTCCTCTTCATGTGCATCAAGTATTTTTAACTGCTGAGTCATCACTTCCACCATAGATTTCATAGTGTTTACAGGCTCTGTATTATCCATGGATCTCAAGTAATCTCTCTCTAGATGAACTAGAAGACAAGCTTCTCCATTCGTAGTCTGTCTTGATTCTGAGCTGATCTTCAGTCTTTCATCTTGCAAATCAAGAGTGAGCTATAGTTAAAATCATAGAGTTTAAACTGGTGTCTTTATCCATGACAATGTGTACATTCATTAGACACTACCTTTTAACAGCCTAGAATCTTTTATTAATTGTTATGATGTTCAAAGCTCTATATAGTGGTCAGCCCCGGGTGGCAAGCCATACTGAACATATATCCTAGAAAAACATGAAGTAACTCAGTAAACCAAGTCCAGGCATTTTTCTTTAATCATCCCAGGTTAGGGTTATGATAGTACCATGGAGTAGGAGGTTGTCAGAAACCTGAGGGCTTAATTCTAAGGGTTTAGATTCACTAATGCCACTGTTTCTTACCCTTGCAGCCAGACTGTGACTTCTTGATTGCTAAAAAAAAGTGTGTCTAGAGTCTAAGAACATATCCCCTAAAGCCCAAAGGTTGCTTCTTCACTTCAAGCAGCTTGTGCAGGTTGCTATTCTGGTGAAATAGTGGGTTACACTTCACAAGCATGCAAGGGAAGAAAGGACCAAAATGCTAATTAAATCTGAAGTGCATAAATTCCCAGAATGATAAATACATAGGGTAATGTGGTCATTGCAAATGTCAACCTCATTTGCACTGAACTTCTAAAACTTTTAATAATGCCTTAATTTGTCACCCTTATAGAAAACTGAAGGTCCACTTTTACAAAAGGTCATGTAAGAGCCCAGCTGCAGACTGGGCTATCACATTTCTACACTAGGAGGTGCAGTGTGAACAACCTGTTTAGCAGGCCGCAGTTTCGTGCCTTTCACCCAGCCTGGTGCTGGGGCAGCCATTGATCAGTGCTTGGCTGCATCCAGTTGATTTTTTATCTGCACAAGTCCTCATCTGTGTCTTTATCCTGTTTTTTTTTTTTTTTTTTTTTTCTATTTGATTTTTGAGGTCACCTTTGGTTTAAGGTGAAATACGTAAGTTTGGCAATAAAATATGGCTAGGTGCTATAAGAGAATCAGACTATAATGGCTAAATTCAGGGTCGCCTTTCTCTGCCACTTTTAAAATTAACTGTCAAAAACTATCACAAGAGAAGTAACTTGCAAGTTTCTTCATCTTTTGGATAAAAGAAGATATTAAGTGAGTTTATTACAACCAATTGTGATGTGTAGCAAACATCTATCACTTCTTATTTTCAACATGGATCCTTCTTCGTGCTTCTAATCTCTCACAGGAGATATGCTTTGAACTTCATCAGAAGTTCTTGCCATTTAGTTGCTTTGCATTGAAATGGGAACAAACCCTTTTTTAATAATTTTCAGAATAGCTATTCTTCCAGACGGAAGCCTGCGGATCCTAAATGCTTCTAAGGCAGATGAGGGAAAGTACGTTTGCCAAGGGGTGAACATCTTCGGTTCTGCGGAGATTGTAGCTTCTCTGTCTGTCAAAGGTAAGAGAACAGATAACATTCCTGACGTTGTACAGCTTTGACGTCTTAGCCAAAAAAGTAAAGACAATGTGCATATACATGTGTTTGTATGGTTTGACGGTGTGAGTAGCTTAGGTTTGTCAGAAACACAGAACTGACACAAAATTTCACTTCAATCATTCAAAGACTGGAAACAAAGCTTGGAACAATGGCTCTCACCTGTAACCCCAGCACTGAAACTGTTCAGTTATAAAACTCCATGAACATTAAACATTACTGGTACCCAACCCAGTGGCCCAGTCTTTGTTCCCACCTGTGATAAGGTTCCCATCTTCTGATAAGGTAATGATGGATCCACAAATATTTTATCAATGGTAAATGTTCTTCCTTAACTGAGCATGAAGTGGGGAATCAAGTTACTCAAGAATCCTCTGTCCCCACAATCCTTCAGCTACAGCACACTGTGTTTACCTGTCCTGTCTGACAAAGCCATGATTTAGAGACACAGGCACAGTATGACCTCACGAGGTCACGCTTAATCTTCAAAGTATCACTCTTGCCCTCAACTTGTATTTTTTTTCTCATAACTGTTCTGACGAGTGTTATTTATGAAAAGACCCCATAGGTTGCCAGGAACAGGGTTCTCTTGTGAGACTGCCCTCTAACGATTCAAAAAGTATAGTACAAAATGAAGCACATTGATAAACTGCTTGTCTGTGTCTTTCCTTGTCCACACTAGAACTCTAAAAAGGATAGGAGAGAGAAACAAAAGCCTGTCTCCATCCCTGCCTTACTTTATTGACGACACATCATATTGCAGTCATTTAACCCTAATTCCTGAGTGCACGACCAATATCATTTTATTCGTTCAATGTTCATCTAAGACCATAAAAATCATATTAAAATGTCAGTTTTTGAAATCCAGCTGTCACTAGTAAGCAGTTAGAATATTGTTGCTGAACTAAAATCATGACCACTCAGTTTTTAAAGGTTTTATATATGTAAACATAAAGTATCAAAAGTGATATTTTATAATGAGACAGTGCCTCTTTTGTCCCTCCTCAGATCATAGAGGGCTTGGTCCAGCACAAAGCACGTCCAAGGTGGTAACCTTACATGTTTAGCTTATTGACATAGTTCTTGGGAGAGAGTTCTTGAATTTTAAGCTGTAATAAATTAAAAAAGCAAATTCCCCACACCATCTGCCTCCTGATACATATAACATCTTTATTTAAGTAGCTATAAAGATGATCAGAGAGGTTCTAGCTTCTCCCTCCTTATATTTTTTCCCATGCGGCCAAGTGCTGCTTCTAGCTGTTTTGCATTTTATTTTACATGTATAGATGTTTTGTCCACATATGTGTATGTGTACAATAGGCATGCCTGGTACCCGTAACTGTCAGAAGAGGGTGTATGATCCCCTAGAAGAGTGTTACAAATATGAGCTGTTCTTGGAATTGAGCCTGGTCCTCTGCAAGAATAGCAAGTGCTCTTTTGCTGTCTAACCACCTGTTTTGCCCTTGCTTCTGGTTTTAGAATCACTTGTCATTTTGTTCAAGTTCAAGACTAAACAGAATAGAAAGTTTAAGATCATTAATCTTTTACAAAAGTATTATAAAACAAGCAGCTGCCCAAAAACCAAAAGCCTAGTAGTAGTTCAGCTTTTGATGACATAGTTGAAGATACACAATCAAAATCTATAGAACTCTTCATGTTCCATGTTTAAGCTTTCCATACAGTTTGGAGAATATGAGGTGTATGGAGCTGATTGTACTAATGCATGTGTTTTTGCCCCAACAGAACCCACAAGAATAGAGCTTACTCCTAAAAGAACAGAGTTAACTGTTGGAGAGAGCATTGTCCTCAACTGCAAAGCCATCCACGACTCTAGTTTGGATGTCACTTTCTACTGGACACTAAAAGGACAACCTATCGATTTTGAGAAAGAAGGTGGACATTTTGAAAACATCAGGGCTGTAAGTTTATATACTTTTGCTTCTTGAGTAGTAATTTTACATGTTTTGATTCAAAGATAAAAAAAGATTCATCTATGAAAGATCAAGAAGAACATAGAGAAAAATCCCATGTCATTCAAACAATTACTTTTTCCTACTATAAACTGAAAATAGCATTCCAAAACCCAGCAGGAATTCTGCAGTTTATTTGTGTGTGAGTCTGGTTAGTTTACCCTTACTCAATTAGTTTAATGATAGCACTGCAGTTTACATGTTGTGTTGAGCAGTTATATTGCTATAGAAAGAGGCTACTCTCCTGTTTAAAAAATTATTATCAGTAACTATAATACAGGAAACAAGTGAGTCTGTCTTGTTCCTCAAGAAATAGTAGCTTCTGGAAGCTCATCAATTTCTCCTCAGCTATTAAGGTTAAATTTGCAACCCTTAGTCATACATGTTCGCTAGTTCCCAATAAGCATTATCTGTCCAATCTCTGCATTTTAGTTATATTAAATATTACATATGTTCATGGTAAGTGACCACTTGGAGAGAGCAATCTTGTGCACTGCATAGCACAGACCACCCCAGTTTCTGAACCCTATAAAGAAGGGAGAGAAGGCCCCTGCTCCATGAACTCATTGAGACAAAGAACAACTTAGTGAGAGAGAAAAGCCATAGAACATATGGTGAAGACACTGATGTAGGCCAGAATTTTTTTTTTCTACAATAACTGCCAAGTTTGGCTCAACTAAATTTCTACCTAAGAAGTTAATCTAAAATGTTATTGTTGATAGCAGGGTGGCTTTGTTTTTCATTAAAAACACTTTGAGAAACACCAGACAGCTCTAATGATATTGAATCTAAATGGTGAAATCCACTTTGTATTGGACTTAGCATAAAGATTCTGTAATATCATTAAAAGAAAAAGTCTTAGACCAAAAGTTGGTAATTATTTGGAGGAAATCCAGTTCCATCCCTCGTCAACCACAGGCACTTGCTTTAGCCTCCTTTTCACAACAGAAAGTGAAAATTTGGACCAGATAACTTCTGAGGTTCTTCCCAATTTAGATTCCCATCAGATCCTTTTACATAGAAATGGAAATGGCTGTTATTGCATTTGTCAGTATGACCCAAATTAAACATGTTCTTCCAATTTACTCCAGTTTACTTTGCAGCTAAGAGGAGAAAGAATATGTCAGAATTTTACTTGCCAAGTGAATTATTAATCATCTCAATGAGTAACTAGTTATATTGACTAAGTTGTGTATAAAATATTTAGATTGTGTCAAACTTACTTTTTTACAACTTTTATGGTGTTTTCCTTCCATTGATTTTTCTCTAAGATTTTTATCACATCATTAAGCAGAACCAAAAACATTATCATCTATATAACAAAATAAACTGATAAAGGTATATGTTCTTAGGATTAGCTTTAAATATTCATTTTGAGCAATAATATATATATATGAATGAAATCATCAATACTTTATATCTAGAAGTATTCCCTATATTTTAAAATAGCAAGAAAAAAACAGATGGACTTTGAAAAGTTAAAAGATAAAAGAATTTTTGCTGTTGCATCTTAGGTATGACCATTTTGGGCTGATATCATTTCTATAAATTAATTATCTTTGATGTTTTTCCACAAATGCCTATACTACCCCCTGTGCTATCTTTTCCTGAAGAGGTCAAAGACCCCAGTTTCTGTGACAACCTGATGCATAGTTACAAGCCACATTAAAATTAATCTGTGCAGTGAAAAGTGCTCCAGCTTTATGGTAATGGAAGATGTAGCTTTTTGCATATTTGAAGTGATTTCTAGAAATATGTGTGTACTTAAAATATTTTGTAACCTTGAAGCTGAGACATATAAAAAGAATTGCTTATCAGGTATTTTAAACCCTGGCTGGTGTCAAGAATATAGTCTGGAGAGAACACCACTGCATGACTAAGCAAAACTGAGAAAGAGAGTATATCATGAGATTCTTTCTGAACTTGTTACCCCTCAGATTCGTGTCTGGACAGTGACAATGCTCCAGAGTAAGAAATGGGACTGTTAGCAGGTAGGGAGCTTTAGAGGCCCTGGGAGTTGCTGTTTCTACCCAAGCATCTGAGGAGAGATTCTGAAACTCAGGGGTGCAGGAAGAAGAGTATGGTTAGTTAAGATCTGCTCTGAACTCTGAAGCCCAGATACAGGGATGGTATGGAGCTGGAACATGAGGGATCTGTAAGGGTAAGAAAGCCAATGGGACCAGGGGCAGCACAGAGAAAATCCTTGTCTGAAGCTCTGGATGTTTCCAGCTGTACCGGAACTACCAATGGTGTCATAAGGGCAGGGGTGAGGACAGTGAGTTAGGAAAGAAAGGCAGAGTCCTGTAGTCTATTTACCACTTAGTATATTATAGAGTAAAATGAGTTAACCAAACCTCCAAAGTGAAGAGTCAGGAAATATCCATAACTAATATTCAGTATCTCAACAGATTATATCAATGATCCTAAGTCTCCAACTAGTTAATTCATGAGCTCTATATTTTTTGTATTGGTTTGCAAGTCCACTACTACAATATATGCAGATGTTGTAGAACATCTGCATATATTGTACATTGCCATGTGTTACAAAAGCAATGGCTTTGGGACTGCACTTTAAAGGAGTAAACAGAAATAGAAAGGATTGTGTCGAGTCCATAAAGAATAACACAATTGACCTGACAGCAATGAAATGCTTCTGTTTGCTTGCCTTATTGCCTGAGAACTTGTTTTACAAACCTGGCAAACTGGCTTATTTGGAGTGAGTCTCTTACAAAGCCCATTGCTAGAAGGAGCCAAGCAAGCTATCCATAAATGTTTCCTTTGATTCTACCCAATCCCTTTGGGCAAATGATATAACTATATATTGAATAGGGTGACTGAATATATTCTTTAAAAAACATTTCAGTATTGTAAGCTAAGTGATATTGGAGACCTACAGTGAAATATAGCTCGTTACCCCCAAAAGAGCACAAGTCCAATGTGGTGAGAACAGGTCTGTTATTACAGCAGGATATATGCATGAAGCAAAGAGAGTCTCTACCTGAAAAGCTGTTAAGTGGGCAGGATTTCACCAGGTGCCAAAAACCACACCAAAACAAAACACCAACAAAAAAACACTTTATCATTTCAAAGAAGACATAGCAGAAAGGCAAAATGGGTTATATTGTGTCTTAGAAGCAAAGAGAAAAGAAACAAGTGGTATAGACAGCATGGTGAGGGCTTGGAGTAGACAAAAGGCCAATAGTAGATGAGTAATTTAGGAGACATTAGCAGCAGCAGTAGCAGCAGCAGCAGCAACAGCAGCAGCAGCGTCTGAGGCATTGCTTTCTGAGCTCTACAAATTATAGCTGTACAGTGTAGTTCAGGTGAGAACCATGTGGCTCAGATTTGATTCTGAGAAAGATAATCCTAGCACCAGTGTAACGCAGTGACTAGATAGTTGTGAATGTATATCCAATCCAGACTGGCTAAGAAAAGGTTACGAGGAAGAAACAAACATCATAAGGATTGTCTATAAATAGCCATGTTTCTGTCAAAAAAAAAAAAAGTATTGACAGTTACTGAGACATTGTTCACATTAGTCAGCAGTCTCCAGAAATCTCTACTCTCAGGATGTTTGAACAGCACCTGCCATTGTCATATGACACCAGAGTTTTAGTCTCCATTGACAAGTGTATGAGACACATGCTTTCCTGGACACTTGAAAATCTCAACTACCTCATTAGGGACGATAACAAATGTCAGTCTCCTATGTCATAAATAACTACAGCACTGACAAGCACAGCAGCTTGTAATCTTCTGAACTGTGATTTGCCAAGTATAATTTGAAGAAAGGACATTGTCATAGGGTTGCCATCAGGAGAGTCAACTAAAGAGCTCCCATCTGCATTGCGCACTCTGTAATGTGACTTCCTAAGTTGAAACTGAAAGCATGGCCAAGGCAGACGCAGAGTGAGCACTTTGCTTGGTCATCTTTCCTCTACCTACTTCTTTGGTGCCATCAAGGACAGAAGGCAAAAACATAGGAAGGCAAGGCATAGATATTGTGTTCTCTCTCTCTCTCTCTCTCTCTCTCTCTCTCTCTCTCTCTCTCTCTCTCTCTCTCAGGATAGATAAAATGAAGTCATACTTTTCCAAGCTGTGTAAGTGAACTTTCAATTGGAGTAACAAGTTTAAAAGGCTGTAGACTTACAAACCATAGTGTATTGACTCTGGTTTACAAAGTTTACTCTCACAGTATTCTTTACCTACCTAATACATTAACAACTCTTGTCTAAACATGTGAGGGATAAAAATAAAATCACTGACCCCAGTCTTTAGAAAAGATATAGATTATATAGACCACTAAGTAACTCAAGGAAAATATGACATTTAAAAACGCACTTGTGACTGGGGTGGGGGTACATGCATATAACCCTAGCACTCAAAAGCTAGGGCTGAAAAGTTATCCATTGAGGCCTGCCTCTGTCATTTACTGAGATGTTATTTGAAAAGGTGAAAGAAAATTAATTGCTAATTTTTATCACAGTCAAATATTAGAAAGCAGACAAGAAATATTAATATGCCCTTTTGTTCTTGTAGACATAGATAAGAAAATTAATTGACCATCTATTATTCACCAATAATTAAGCTGTACAAATGCTATTGATTCTCAGGACAGCCATACCGATTCACGTGATGTCATGGAGCATGTTGTCTGCGCTACATGATCTTGAGCTTATAGGTCAGGATTAGGACAGAAAGTATAATCAAGGTGGGAGAAAGAAAACTGCATCTGTGTTTGGCACTAGTAGATGAATGTAGTTAAGCTAAGTAATATGTGCTATTCTTTGAGTATTAATGTGTACACTGACCCTTCAACAATAGGGAACTCACACACTTCCAAGGGAGCCATTCCATTACCAGTCAGACCAGAATGTTAGAAAACTGGAGAGGATTTTACTCCACTTTATTTTTCTCTCATTTTTAAAAATAGTTCTTTGAGAATACCATGCAGCATGTTTTGTTCATATTAACTCCCTCTCCCTACTCCCCATAGATCCACATTTTCCTATATACCCAATTGTGTATCCTCTGTTTTATTTTGTTTTTTCCTACTAAGTCCAATTTATGCTGCCAATATACTCTTAAGTATATGCCCTTCTTCTGAAACATAATCAACCTACCGGTCCCTCCATCTCTCCACAGCTACACATGGCCAAAGCTCCTTAGTTGGGTGTGATACTGGGACAAGTGACTTTCATAACCCATTTTCTAAGCCTAAGAATCATAAGCATGTCTAATTTATATCCATGGGTTTTGCACAGTTTAGGTGAATAAAAGGAAGCCGGAATATAAAACCTTGTAATGTCTAGAGGGTTTGCCTCAGACTAAAGCTCTCACCATGCCTGTTTCACCGTTACAGATGCATCTGCTCTTAGTTTATCTTTGGGCAATGCGTTCTTTCCTGAGGAGTCACGGTTTCAGAACAGAATGATTGTGTGATTGAATCAGTCCATTTCTGAGAAGGGCAACTAGAGTAAAAGTCAATGAGTCTCTCGGACACACTGTTGAGGACTGCAGGGCATTAGGACAGATCAGAGGCTTCTACTGCAACCTCATCTTCAGATCAGCATGTGGAAGTCCTGGGAGACTGCATCACTAATCCGCACACTGATCACCTGTAGCAGACTAGTTCAGGGAGCACGTTGTCTCTGGCTCATCCTGACCATTAGTAATATGCACAACTTTTTGTTTTCTTCACCAGTCTGTTGGCTGTTACATATTTGCTTCATGTTAGCTTTGCCTCATCCCTTACAAAGTGTTTAAATGGGACAGGACATGAAGCAACCACCCTCCAAAGTTTCTAGGCAGCAGACATGGAAAGTGAGCATTTCTAAAGGCCACAGGAGGGGAGGTTTATTCTTCCCTTTTTTGTTAAGATGTAGTACCTTGTCAGCGTAGGTATCAGTCTCCCCAGGCCCATCACAGCACAAAATAGTAATGTCCATCTGTTTCAGTGTATATGAATATTTAATGAGATCACATATTAGCATCTGCTACTTCAATCTATGACTCAACAATTAATTTATTTTGAACTCTGGAATAATAAAAGTAGATTATGTCTACCACATTGCTTTATCACTTTTTTTTTTAATCACGGTACACCAAAGATGCCCACAGATGAGCCACTCCAGCAGTTCTTGTTGAGTAACACACAAAACATGGCATGATTTATTTTCTCCATTTCACAACTTCCTTAGTTCAAAGTTCTAATGTCATCCATACTAAAAATAATTTCTTTTAGAACATGATTCCGTACAGAATAGTTTATTTCATTTTTCCCCTTCTTCTTTGTAACTAATTTTGAGTAAAAAGAAAATAATTCTTCTAACACAATTTGGAGTTCAATGAAATGCTAACCACTGCAACAGACTATAAATAGAACACCTTTTTTAACTTCTCAGTATATGACCTCTAGAGAGCAGTACAGCCAAGATCACAGAAAGACAATAGCACCATGCTGATGATATAGAATATTCTACATAGCAGACAGGCTGTGACTCTTCATTTTTTAATTTTTTCAAATTTGATAAAATCTTATGATAAATTCATCATATAGGACAAGATTGACTTAGTCATCCAATTTGAAAAGAAAATCATGCAAACATTTTTTTTTTTTTTCACTTAACTACAGTTCACCTGGGCCAGAGAGATAGCCTGGTGGCTAAAAATTCATCCTGTTCAAACATGAGCACCTGAGCACAGACAAAACAAAACAAACATAAATGAAAAATAAACCAAAAAACCTCCAAAAACAACAAGAAGAAAATCTAGCAGGCATTAATGTGGACACCTAAAATCACAGCAAGGGATGAATGCAGAGTCAAGAGTCAAGAAGATTGCCAGCACCTTAGCTGACAGTGGCCAGCTCCAGTTTCAGGAGAGACTCTGTCTAAGGCAGTAACACTAAGTGTGAGACAGCAGGATACACATTGTCCTCCACTGGCCTGCGCATGAACCAGTACATACATGTGTACATACAGAGACATGACACACTCATGCAACTCACATGCAGCTCATGGTATACACATGCAAACACACATGAATAAATAATAGTCCATTAAAATAGCCCCCAAGTATGGTATTATACGAAGTGTCATTGTTAATTTAGAGGCCTAAGTTCTGATGGTTTTGTCATTGTGATGTGTTGTTGTTGCACTGCCATAATGTGAATAGTTACTAATATCTCTGCAATGTTTTCATTTTTAGTTTTGTTTGCTTGATTTTGGTGCAGAGCAGAAATCAAGCTTTCTAATATGAAAGAAAGTCCTATTTGTAGACATTTCCAGTCCTGGTTTTGTGGTCTCTGAAGGAAATGCATCACCTTACTTCCCAGACTTGCCCCATGGATTTTTAGTTAGGGGTAGTAAAAAGTGAGAAGTGGAAACTCTCACATTCTCTTTAATAAGATTTACCCATGTAGATTGTAAACTCCAGATTTTTTAACTCCCTGTATCTTGCAAGTCCAAACATTTATTTATAGAGAAATAAATAATATGTGTATAGATAGATATCTATAAATAGATAGTGACAAATATAGACCCATGGTTCTCTAAGTTTTCTCCTTTGCTAGTTATTTTTCTGTGACTCTGTAGCTCAAACTGAATGTCTATAAATCTATAGTCTTCTTGGCTTGGTTGCTTTCCATGTGGCCAAATAATGACTTTACCTGGCAGTTCAGTGTCTTTGGAAATGTGGCTAAATGAATGCAAGAGGTTGTTGAAGCCATTGCTGGTGTGTGTGTGTTCCAGCTTTGACCCAGGTTTTTACACATGGTGTTGTTGTTGTTGTTGTTTTTTTAACTTGCTTCCCATTTTTGCCTGATGTGCCACTTTTCACAATAAATAACTTAGACAAATTATTCATTTCAGAATTCATGCTAAACTTCTAATTTAAATTTTTATGAAAATTCACATGTTTGCATGCTAAAGAACAATCAGGAAATCTTGATTATTGAATATCTTCTCCTTCACAATTCAACAGACTTATTTTCCCAAAACAGTAAACTCTTTATAAATAACATACATGCTATTACTTAAGAAATACTTATAGAAGCTAGTGGACTCCTTATAAAATGACAACTCTCTCCTCACATCCAATGTTTCTTGTTGAAATTATGATCCAAATTACCATCATAGTCTACACTCACATCCTCCTAGCGTTCCAAGTTGCATGCAATAAATAAAACAGGACCAAGAACTGATCAAGAGGCTTGATTGACAAGTTGCTGATATCCAAACATGTCTTTATTCCCCCTCTTGCTTTTCTTTTCAGCTCATGAGTCTGTTCAATTGAATCTACTTGGAGAACATTGTAATGTATTTCTACTGAAAACACCATTTCCCCAAGGTAGTAAGCTTTGTGGCGTGAGGTGTAGCTTCCACTTCAGTACTAAGGCCCTCCTTTCCCCAAGAATTCTGGCAGCTGGCAGCTATGATTGGTGACTGACACTTACTGGTGCTCCCCTCTGGGGACTGCCTTAATTCTAAAGAATAGGTCCACAAACTTTCCATTCCCTGATGTGTTGAGTGAGTAGCAGCAATGAGTATGTAGGGCTATTATGAAGGTGAGTTACCCCTCCCCCAAACAGACACATTAAAGGATTTGTTCAGCGCCAGAGCTCCCTGTTGGGCTAGTTGAGACTCTAGTATAATCATATCACACTTGAACCTCCTCTTTGTTTAATCCTCTTTCCCTCATATCTTCACAAGTGTTAATCCCCACGAAACTTCCAACAGAGTCTCCATGGCCAGCCCACTTCTCTAGTACCTGGCCTAAGACAAATCCCATAGCTAAAACAAAAACAGGCAACCCACTCAACCCTGGAAACACGAGAGTCAAAAACTAAAAATACCTGCTGTCTACTAAGTACATCTGAGAAACGGAGCAATGTGTTAGACTTTTTGAAATGTCATTTTACGTCTCCCTGTAGAAAGTCAATATAGGAAATTTTTATGGGAAAAATAAAGTTCATGAAACTATATGGCTTTCCCAAACATGAATAATTCCTGTGTATCACACTCTTATTCAACCTGGTAATACTATGCTACCAAACCTAGAAAGTATCTAAAACTGTTTAGTGAGATTATATTTTTCTTTACTATGTAACAAGGATAGCATTAAATTATATCATCTTGCAAATAATATAGATAAAATGATCTTCCTGCAATTTTAGGACCTGTGAGTCAGTTATATTCATTTCTGGGAATCCTTTTAGCAAGTTCATCTAGAATCAATTATTTCTCTTCAAAATACCACTTCTTCCTGTAACTATTTTAATGTGGATACATAATTTTATTTACCCTGAGTTTTCCTTTTGTCATTAGGCAAGGTGTCATATATCCTCAAACTCACTATACCCTAGAGGATAACCTCAGGTAAGGTGGAGCTCACTAAACTGCTCTTCATTTTGAATACTGCATGATTGACACACCATCTGACTGTCTTGCCTTTACCTACTAAGTGCTAGAATTTCAGGTGTGCTCTGCCATATCTGCTTCTCAGTTTTCACTTTCTTATACCGGTATGTTTTACTATCAAAAGCAATTTTCTGGTTCTCCACATATATGTGTAAATATACATAAATATATATGAAATCATACATATATATGTGAAATCATAAATATATATGTGTGTATAACATGCACAAATTAATGTACACACTCACACACACAGCAGTCCTATTGATCAGACTCTTAAAAGCCTAATTGTTTCAGAAAAAATTTAAAGGACTTTCCTTATATGGCCCAAACTATTAAAAGAAAGTTATACAAACTAAATTTAGTAGAGTTTATATGAGCATGGGCTGGTGTGACAGTCATACAGTATTCAGAATGAAGAGAAGTTTAGTGAGCTCCATCTAGCAGGGAAAGAACCAAACTCTTCTATGCACAGTACAGGAATCAACCAGCTCCTTGGCTAGAGATACCTACATGCCTTCCTTAGGCTTGCAGTAACAGATTAGATGCCTGTGATTGGCTGAAAACCGCTGCTCTGAGTGGGATCCAGGATATACTCTGATACACACTGAGACCCGCAGCTGGATACAAACTGCATGTTAGGAAACATATTAGATCTAGGAATTCAGGATAAAGAAGCAGCTCAGGCCAAGTTTAATTTAGCAAGGCCCAAGCTGAAACATAGAAATAGAAGTATATATCAGGGATTTTTTTAACCCTTCTTTTCTCTTATATGGCATTTATTTGATTTCTATAACAGTGAGAGCAAGAAGATTACCCTGATGCCATAAATGTAGACCAGGGCAGAGATGGTGTCTAGAGCTTGAATGCCATGGCCTGAACAACTGGCATATTTGTTTCACAGCCACATTTTATCACCTAGGCTTCTTTGAGTCTGATTTCATGATATTGTCAGGATAGATATTCTACATCTGATTTTCTCTTTTAAAGTTCAAACAGAAAATCTACAACTAGGCATCATTTTTCACCATGGCTTCTGAATATTCACTCACTGGTTTGTTTTATAAAAAAAAAAAAAAAGAAGAAGAAAGAAGGAATATGTTTGGTGGACGTGTAGTCAGGCATGAGGGAAGGGTGCTGCTGTGGGCCCATGCTGAGGCATTCCTTCCCCCTGAGGGACCAGCCACAGGACAGAATTGTATTGAATAGAATTTATTCGGGGCATGTGGAAGGGATTAGAGGGAGTAGAAAAAGAGAGAGAGAGAGAGAAAGAGAGAGAGAGAGAGAGAGAGAGAGAGAGAGAGAGAGAGAGAGAGAGGAGAGAGAGAAGGGAAGAAGGGAGCAAGCAAGTCAGGCATACCTGTTTGTTACCAGGTAATTGTGGGGCAAAGCCTAGACAAAATGCCAACATCTAGGGTGTGATAGGATCACATTTCTTTCTTAGGATCTCAGCTCTTCAGCTGACGAAGAAGTCTATGTTGACATATCTTTCTTAATCGCTATCAAAATATTAAAATCACATGCTGTCATAGAAAATCACCAAACTTCTTAAATATAAAATTTACTGAGAACATGTAGCCAAACATCCTAAAATACATACTACACTTTCTAGGGGTTCTAAAGAATGCCTTCGGTTGATCAAAGCCTGCTCCACGGGCATGTCCCTGTTCAGTCATGGGAATATTAAAACTGGGCATGTGATGTAACTTTTTATAGAGCTTTCAAAGGTAAATTTATAGCAAATGATAGTAAAAAGACCTCTTCTGTGCTAAAACTCCATCGTGATGTCCCTAACAGGGCAGAGTTATCATATCATACCTCCCAATCTCAATTGCATTCAAGAAGGTATGCAAAACCACACTTATATACTCATATAAAAATACGAACACATTTACATGCTCATATTTGCATGTACATAAATGCATGTACATGTTGTGCACACACACACACAAAACAACAACACAGAAGTACATCTAACTCCAGCCTAATTTTCAAACTTCATCATCTTTTACCATTTTCCCTCTATATTTTCTTTAACAACAAAATATAACAAGTCTCTTAAAGTACCACATTTGACAAGATGACCGTCTAACATCACATTTTCCCTGACATACATGCTGAGAAAACTCCACTATTGCCCTCCTGATCTGCCTAGCATCTCTTCTCTGGTGCTTCTTGTGTAGCTTTTAAATCCCTCCACATAGCAAGTGTCAAACAACAATGGTTGTGTGCTTGATTCTTTCCTTCACTCCAGAAGGTAGAAGTTTGCACATTAAACATTAAATAAGCGTGTAGATCTCTTCAGCTGACAAGGAAGTGGATAAACTAAAATATAAATGCTTAGGACACCAGGAAACTGATGTTATTTATAACAGCCACATTATTTTATGGTAAGCAGATCAAGTAATTAACTTCTATACTACTTATAGAGGACGCTGATAGTTTTATTCACTTTGCTTCATTACAAAATTAAAGTATTATTAATATTATGACAAAGGTGTTTTCTCTCTAATCATGATCATAGGCACTCATATTGAAAGTGATAATACAGCAAGTTCTACTTATCATGTTGCTGAAATACTGGTAGGTTGTTTTGGCTTTGTGTCGCTCTCAGTGGTCACACAGCATCTACCTATGAATCAGGTATATGAAATCTAATCAATAGAGTAAGAAAATGGATAATATGATAGGACTCTAAACACTAATACTTAGACTTTTTTGAAAAATAGTATGTTAGATTTTTCTTTGTTGTTTTGAAAGGTTTGATAAGCAAAATATTGCCCTTATTATTGGATTCCGCACAAGGTTTAGGATTTTACAAGTGAGCATGACTTAATTTTACAAGTTGACATGCTATTTCTATGTAGGCACTGCATTCGTGAAGGACTATCACATTGTTTCTCAAAGTAAGTTTCAAACATTTAGACTTTTGAGAAGCCATTATCCCCAAGACATCTTTGTAATCCTGCCTTTATTTCACAATGCCGCTTTGTGCATCTGTTTTGTGTTCTAAATTCTAAAGGATGCCTAACTGTTATGATGTATTTAGCTTTTAGGTTTTCAAAATCCCCTAGTTTCTTTTATGAACCACTTGTTATCATATTACAGTGTAACTCTACCTTTAATAGCTCAGCAGGCAACATCTCAAACATGTTCTCTCCCTCAGAAAAGGAAGAATAGGAAATTTTAGAAATAACTATTGGGCTACAGTCCATTCCTTGTCTTTATCTCATATCCTTACCCAAGGGAAGTAGAAAAGGACAACTTAAAAGAACTAAAAACATATGAAAAACAATTATTTCTCCCATATTGAGCCCATTGGTACCTTTGACAATTGACATCATACTCCCACCATGGTAGGACTTTCTTCTCTGGTTTCTTGTAACTTGAACTCTCTTTATTTATTCACTACTCCTATATCAGGTACTATCACTGGTAATGACTAATTGATGGTCCAGAAGAGTATTTATCAGTGTACAGTATAGGACTTCTAAATTTATCTGCATTCCACAAAGATTAATTAGCACCTGTCCACCAGGCAGTGGTCCGGGAAGGGAGGATTCTCTACTCATTAATAGTGAGCATCCCATGGAAGGTATGTGAATACAGCTTAGATGGGGGATTCTCTTTTTAAGAAGCATAAACTGTTTCATGGTAGCAAGGAGGAGTATGTTCAAGGTCTCACAGTTATACCTTATTCAACCTCTTCAAGCAGAATAGACTCTGAAGCCAAAAAAAAAAATCTCAGTCTTTTCTGAAGAAGAAATAAAGAATTTTACAGACAAAACAATGATAAGAAAAGAAGGAAATTGTGGGGAAATGCACACAAGAAAAAACTGAGCTGATAAATAATAATTTCCCAATAAAGGTATGCCTTCACAGTACATGTGAAACTCACTCAATGTATTACTATGTGAATTATAGCTTAAAGATGGCTTTGCACTTCACCTGCAAGACTTCAATGCCTGTGGTTTTTTTCTTAGTTGCAATGATGTCAAGGTACATATACCTAACAAAGGAAAGTTTTGAGAGTTTCCCAAATTAAAACCAGAGGTAAATGATGTGTTACATAACATAATTATATGTGGGTTTCTTTCATGGATTTCCATGTTGTTTGAAGATTTCTGTAGAATACATAAACTAGAAGGTAGCTGTTACAATACTAAGAACAGTATTCAGGGCTGTTGGTATAACAATTTTCTGAAGGCTGTATGCCCATTTTATAGAGGCTGTTTCTTATTCTAACAGCAGTTCTGAGAACAAAATACAGTTATGAAAAACAGAGACTAAGATCAGAATGTGTGCTTTCTGACACATTAGTTACTTCACACCATAGAGTTTTTCAGAATGCCAATATTTACCCTGTACTCTACTGCCAACACCTAGTACCATGCCTGGAAAACATGTTTGATACATTATGTGTATACAGAAAACAAACTATTACTTAACCATAAAACTAATGGATTTTAGCACTCTCTCATAACTGGTAAACTGCCCCCACCAAAATGTGAACATACTAATGTCAGAAGCAAAAATGAAGATGTCTTCTTCACTTTACAGACCTTTAATGATTAACTGTAATGTGAACAGAACTAACCAAGAAAGGGAACAAATTATCAGCTTAGCTATGGTCTCTTTTTTCAAAATCTCTCGGGTAAACAGGCAAATTTAAAAACTACTTGGTAGGATAATCTTCATAGACCTGCGATAGTGTACCATTGAAATAAACTTTAGAAGGGAAAAATATGTTTATCAAAAGCCACATCTTTAGCTGAAATACATAGTTTGATAATTAGATTCAGTAAAGCTCATTAGTAAAGCCTGCTATCAACTAGTAGAAGGTAAGAAATACAGTGACTAATTCTTTTAATTACTTTAAAATAATCTGCTCTTGATTATATATCTTAAGTGTTTAATAAAACCAACAGAACTTTCTATTTGGAAGCTAAACTAGCTAACGTCCTTTAGATTCAATTTATTATGAAGGGATAATATTACATTTAGCAGTGTAGGTAATCATTCTTATGATGTAGTAAGAAACATATCAGATTCTTCTGGCACTTCACATAATATTTTTGCCAAGTGTGTTATAGGGTGTTATTAAATAAGACCATAAGAAGTTGTAGATGTCCCCACAACATACATTCTGGTTGACTTCTCTAATTTACCCACCAAGAAATACCTTGGTAATCCCCTAATGTGAAAAAAAAATCTAAGAGAAGCTTTGTTTATTGTGCTCCTCATTTGCTGCTCATTTTGAGCCAGTTACTCTAGTATCTCTAGCTTTGAAAAAACAAGTGGTAGACCTGTAAACCTTCCAGGAAGAGTGTTCCTATATGTATTTTAACAAAAAACTAAGCCCTGGAGAGATAGGAAGATAGCTCAGCAAAGTTCTTATTCCAAGGCCAGACATCGGAACTCCATCCCCAGCACTCATCTAAACATACTGGGAATGTTATTGTGTTTGTAATCAGGGACATGAGAAGTTAAAAGAGGTGGGACCCAGAGGCTGGCTAGCTAGCCAGCCTAGCCTATTGTGTAAATTCCAGGCCTCTGAGAGAGCCTATCTCAAAAACTAAGATGAATAGTTTCTTGAGGGACAACACCTCAGATTGACCTTTGGCCACGACTGGAATGCATGTGCTCAGAGAAAAAGAGAAGTAGAATGAAGGTGGGTTTTGTTTGTTTGTTTGTTTAACTTCTCTGATTTGAGTACTTTGCTGTTCCATCTACGTTTTAGCTTCATAAGATTATCACCAAAACAAATCCATTTCTCTCTCATTCTTATGTTAGAGGAGTGTAGATTCAAGCATCTTTGGTGAAGAGAAAACTCATTCTAATGATTTGTCCATCTCTTATAGTTAAAGAAATATGATATAAGTATAAATTCTGCAAAAGAAATCAAGGGGTAGTTATCCTAACTATTGTGTAATGAGTAATGGAGAGTCCATTGCCCACCTTGCCAGGCAAAACAAAAAAGAGCAAGTGTCTAGTGGCTTCAAACACTTGTTTATTTAGTTGATGGTTCTGTGGGCTGGTAACTTGTGCTGAACTCCCTGGACCTCCTCTTTCTTCTCAGCAAAACACAGCACTTGCAATCAGCTGTCAATCAACACCAAGGCACTCATTTGGGGGACTCAGTTGGATATGGGTAGAGCTATAGTGGCCACCAGTTTCCCATCGCCTACCAAACTAGCTTGGGGTTTTTGCATAAAGAATTCAAAGATTTGTGAGACGCTAGAGCAGAAGTGTCAAGACTAACTAGAGTTAGGCTTAGAATCTGTTCAATGACATGCCTGCTACATGCTATTGGTTAAAACATATCATTAGTAATGCTAATGATCAATTCTATCTCTTCATAGAAGAAATTGCTAAGTATTGTGGTCACTTACGTTAACTATCATCAGCTGATAAGCTGTCACCTGGCCACAATCTCTAATTTTCCAAATTTTAGACCTTGTGCCAGCATCGCAGAAGTAATTATTATGATGATTACCATTATTGTTTTTATCTCATGTATTACATCTCGATCACATTTTCTCTTCCCTCTACTACTTTAGTCCTTCCCCTTCCCCTCACCCCCAGATCCACTTCTTCTCCAATTCCCTTCAAAAAGAGCAATGCTCCCAGGGATATCTACTGAACTTAGCATAAAAAGTTGCCATAAGACTAGGCACATACCCATCAAGGCTGGAGGAGGGAAACCTGTAGGAGGAAAAGGGTCCCAAGAGCAGGCAAAGGAGTCAGAGACAACACTTATACCCACTATTAAAAGTCCCACAAGAACACCAAGCTACACAATCATAACATATATTCAGAGGTCCTAGGTCAGACCTACATATGCTCCCTAATTGTCACTTCAGTCTCTGTAAACTCCTTTGAGCCCTGCTTAGTTGATTCTGAATCATAGAAGTTCTTACTCAGTCATAGTTCCAAACTTTGGTTTCAGTTAGCTTTTGGTGAAGGAGGGGTAGGGGGAGAATGTTGGACTGATCTGTGAATCAATCGTTTTAGCTGGATTCAGGTAGATAGTTTTGCATCTAGCTTCAATTGGACTCAAATTTTAAAAAAAGACTAAGCTAGTATTTAGATTATATGTGTGCTGTCATGTGTGAGAGGAATGAGTCTCTGGGAAAATAATTATATACACAAATCTAAAAAAAATACATGCTGTAATTATCAGTACAAAACAAGTCAACTGCTCAGACTAATTAACCAGCTACTATCTCATTAAATCCAATGCACTTGATCTAGTTAGAGCCTTCTCCATTTCATGTAATTAGTATGCTTTTAGAAAGTTGGGAAATCGTAGTCAATTGATTGTTAATAGTAGAATGGTACTGTTTAGAAAAATTAACAGAGCAAATTAATTTTAATGTAAAACTAATAGACCAATACTTTACAAAAAAAAAAAAAAAAAAAAAAAAAAAAAAAAAAAAAAAAAAGAGTATTTGCTACCCTGTCTGGTTAGTTAAATAAGTCATGCTATGCTGTTGTGACTGTAAAATACAGTCTGAACATCACTTTTCCCAGCAAAATAACAAAGCAAAAGTCCAGTGTGTTGTTAATAAGCCATATTAAATATTCCTACCAAAATTGTTTTAGTGGTTTCTGGACTTCTACTGTATTTCACCAGGAAAAATCAGGTATATATCTTATTAATGAGTAACTAGAAACAGATAAGACTAGGTCTAAAATTGGAACATATTACATATTCCATGACAAAATGAATTAATAGACTCCTTTAGCCATCCTGTTCTCCTGGTTTCTAATTAATAAATGGATGTGTCATTATATATTTTGTTAACTTTACAAAAGCTTGAACCACTGAAAGCAAAGAATTTATAAAACTGGTCAGACTCTACTTTAGAATTACATTACTAGCTTATTATGTAAAGCTGTGATAATACACAGTAAAAAAAAAAAAGTAGTGAAGAATAAAAAACAGCCTAATAAAAATAGCCTGGAATTGTATAATTCATTTGCTAAGTCATTCATTATATTATGCTTATGACTATGATTGTAACATACTATGAATATATACAGTGTAAGGAATCATCAAGTAAATATTAAACTTAAGAACTAAAGAAATGTTTACATTTTAAACACATTAAAGATCAAAACCATGATAGCTAATATATTGTGATACAGAAATCTGAGACTTTCACCCTATAGCTGCATATTGTAGTCACATTGATGAATTGCTTGAACTCTGGGATAAAATGTCCTCACATGAACACAATATGAGAAAATTGTTTTATATAATGTAGCCTTTCAGTAAGTAGCACCAAAGAGCATCATGGATCCTAGGAATATCAATGATATTATCATTGTATCCAATATTTAAAATTAAATAAAAATGTAAAAGCCAAATAACTGGTCCATGAGATACACCAAAAGAAAGTTCAGACTTTGACTGTATATTTCTCTGCATAAAACCAGCAAAAGATATTTGTAAAGACCAACAACTTAGTATTTGTATGTAGTCAAGATTCTGTACAAGTGGCGATTAGGCCCAAAGAAAAGACAAAGTCTTTGTATCCATGACATACTTAAGCATTATTAAGCTTTCTAGTATCTTTAATATAATACAAAATGAGAAGAGTTTAGAAGGACAAAGTCTGCTAGGGCATCAAAGATTTCAGAATAAGTTGCCATGAACAACTAAAAATTACAAAGCAAAATGTGGACTGGCTCCAAAAGGTTGGCAGGGATACAGCAATCCTCTCCCTCTGACACTGAACCCGAATCATAGACTAAAATATATTCTAATAAATTAAAATATTTCTGAATAATTAATACTTCAACTGAGAATAAAACACAATTCACCCTTGCTGTGGAAACCTGAAGGCTAGTTTCCAAAGTCTTAAGTTTGTAAACCAAAATGAAGTACTTCCACAAGGTAGTATTTCCTAATAAAAGTGTATATACAGTTCTTAACAAGTTGTCTTTGGTCAGCTATGTACATCGAAAACATAACATGAGCCTCTAGTGGAATATGAAGCTCCTAGAAGTAGATAGAAATATCATCTCCATATCTAGAAAGTCTGTATCAACTTCTGAGGTCTCTTTTAGCATCATAAGTTTTACATTGATTGTGTCGTCAATGCTACAAGCAAGGCAACAAGCTTTTTAACGTCCTGTAACACAGTTCCCTACATTTACCCTATTGGGCTGGAATAAAAAGTGGGAAGATTAGGTGACTGCAAAGAGAGTATCATAATATCTTCCCCAAATAATGTAAAATTCAAACTTTGCAGGGAAACTTTGAAATAACATATGATCCAGGGCCAATGAAAGACCAACCAAATAGATTCTGAGATGACTATGAAGTTTCTGTGATGCTAAATGGGTCTAATACTCAACAGAAAGAAATATGAGGATGTCTTATGTTATATTTGAGGATGATGTCTGGGGAAGATAATGAGTTACAGAGACACAGTCATAAAGAGGCTGAGTTCTAAATGACCACATACACAAGTGCATGGGAGTCTTCCCTTGAACAAATGAATAAATACAAGTGGGAAAGTAAATTAAAAAATAACCTGGTGATCATATGTGGGCTTCTCCAGCCAAGCAAGGTGATTAGTTTATAATATGAGAGGTTATTGCAAAGACTTAGTTTGTTTTCACTCTGTACTAGCCACATATGTAAACAATAAATACTAAAGAAAAGTCAGTGTTCACCAAGATTAAAGTGGATTGTTCACATAAGTATATAACATATAATATATATAATATTATATATATAATATTATATATAATATATAATTAATATTAATATATTAGCATAGCTCATTCAAACCTGCTGCAAAAACTAGAAAGAATGAAGATTTTTAAAAGTCATGTGAGATCACAAAGCCATAAGACATTCAACACTCATATTTCTAACTTTGATTTTCTGTATACGGGAAAAGTCACAAGACACACTATTTTTAGAAGCCTGCCTTTTCCTATCCCTACACTCCCACAAATCCCATGGCAACATCTAGCAAACCAGGGTCAGCTTTTTAATGTTGCAAAATAGGCCTTATGTTTCCCATTGTCCTTATTTAAGCCAGAGGTGATTTTACATAAACAAGAGGTTACTTAATTGTTGTTTTGCAAAACCTACAGTCCACATATCATTACTGTCATTCAGTAATAATACTGAAAACTCTTCAAGGTCACACGGGAAAAGTTAAAAATCATTCTTTTCAATAGATACAAAATATTGCATGTGTCTTAGGGTTTCTATTGCTGTGAAGTGACACATGACCATGGCAACTCTTTTAAAGAAAAATATTTAATTGGAATTGCCTGATAGTTCAGAGTTTTATGTCATTATCATCATGGTGGGAAACAGGGCAGCATGAAGGCTGACATGCTACTGGAAAAGCAGCTGAGAATTCTACATCTCGATCCACAGACAGCTGAGAGAAAACTGGGTAGAGCTTCTGAAACCTCCAAGGCCACGCCCTTGTCATGCATCTCCTCCAACAAAGCCACACCTACCCTATGGCCTCACCTCCTAATACTGATACTTCCTATGTGCCCTCGAAGACCTTCGTTTTTCCAAATAACCACAGCATGGTTTGCTTCTGTCCTGATTAAGCCATTTAATCACCAGATTTAGAATTATAATGGATTTCCTATGTTGAGAGACTTAGGAGCAAAAAATAAAAAATTGTAAACTTATGCATTATAATTGTACATTCACAATCTCCTTTCTATAGGCAAGGGTCCAAAAAGTAGATTTAAGTTTCAAAGAATCACACTGTTTGAAGCTGAAATAAGTCCTGCAAATATGGTGGTTTGCTTATAATTCAGCACTTAGTAGTTGAGTCTGTATATTTGTTGTGAGTTCAAGGCCAGCCTGGGCTATGTGGTAAGCTCCACACTAGCCTGGACAGAGACAGACTGAATGAAACAATCTTTCCAAAATCTGAAAAAGCAAAAAGAATAGAAGCCTACATGGCTTTTGTGGAAATTCTTTACCTCCACTGTGTTCAGCAAAGGTCTGACCTTGTTCTTCATAGATTCAAGTCTATGCAGGAGACTTGACATTTGCCAAGCTCTCATCTTCAAAATGAAGTTTAAAACAAAAGATTCTAAATGTTCCTAACTTAGTTCTAAAGTACAGTGATTTTCTACTTTTTGGTTCAAAAAATAAAATCTAACTATCACTATAAGTGACATCAAATAACATGAAACCACTTTAAAACATATTTTAGCCAACACCAGTCAGTTCTCAGGAGTAATCACCAAGAGCCTCAAGTCACAATTTTCTCTCTTAAATATTGCAAACATCTTTAATTCATGGATGATGTTTAAGACCTGCATGGTGCTTTTAGAATTAGAAAATGTTCCATGCAGAAGGAATTCCAAATTAGAAAAAAAATCATAAATCGGAATTCCTCCCTTTTGCTAAAGAAACATTTGAACATGTAGGGTCCTAGGAAATGACGATTCCTCTAAAGTTAAGATAGCTTCTAAAGGCAACATAGGGTTATAGAATTTTTTTTTAAAAAAGTCCTTTTCTCTATGCAAGAGACTAACATTCTTTATTTTCTGTAACTAGCCTCTTAAAGTTTCAAATACAAACATTGCATCCCCGTCACAGTAAATTTTTAGGTCAAATATGCACAAGTGTATAATAATCAGTATTGTCCAAAAATAAGCATGCTATAAGTTAGAAATGTGCACAGTGTAAGGTAGCACAGGCCTCTGCTGAGCACATTGGTCCTGAGTTTGACCCTGCATCACTGTATGAGCCTACATGCACCAGAGACTATGTGCATCCTGTGTGGGTGAGACCCGGGACAACTCAGATTACCACCCAAATTGGTAGCAAGCCACTGCCTTTCCCTGCAGTAGCATATCCAGGGAAAGTGCAGAATGATGCAGGACTGCATTCATTCAGTGCTATGCAAGTTACATTTAACAAGATTTGAACATACAACACAGGGCTGGACTGGTGAAACTCAAGGCTGCTTTAGTATCTCAAGAACCACAGTGATATAGGTAGAGGTAGCCCCAATCTCTTAAACTTCTATAGTGACCAACATTATCAGGTAGTTGTGAAACAGGAGTCTATTTCTTGAGTAAACTGTTGTTAGCAGTGAGTCTTGATTTCACCGCAGTGCTATCTTGCCATGGCAGAATGTGGACTCAGACTATGGCACTTTCTGTGGTACTAACAGCCGTGGGTATACTGTAGGAGTCTGTCTTTCGTCTTCCTTAGAGACTCCACCCAGAGCTGGCAGAAATACACTGGGCTTGAGTTCAGACCTACAACTATGATTGAGGCATTTGTGTCTACCCTAGTCCCAGGGAGAACTTTGGGAGAAACGAAATATCCTTTCTAGGTTCTTCCTAGTTCACAATGGACAACTTACCTTCCATGCGTGTAGGGAAACCTGGGCTTCCATCGCCCTCTAGTGTAGAAAGAGACCTGATGGTTCACCAAAGGCTGAAATTACCAAAAATACTGGTTCAGAAGAAATATTCTGAAGCTGGAGGGATTGGCTCAGTGGTTTAAGAGCATTAGCTGTTCTATCAGAGACCCCCAGTTCAATTCCCTGCACCTACATCATAGCTTACAAATATTTGCAACTCTAGTACAGGGGATACAACGTCTTCTTCTGACATAACATATTCATTCGGGCAAAACATACATACACATAAAAAAATACATATTTTTTTTTAAAAAAATGCTCATCCTGGTTAGAATTTTGGGAAGGACAGCCATAGCCAGCATTCCCAGTAAACGATAATAATTAATTCTCCAATGGCAAGAAGATTTGCAAGAAAACTAACTTCAACCAAAAGTTAAAATGTGGTACTAAAAATTTACAACATAATCACCAGAATGAGTGAAGTCCAGCAAGGAGAATTCAAAACATCTCCTGTAAAATGTGGAGAAATGGTTTGATCCTTCAGTGGAGAAATTTAACTATTTTAAATTAGTGGGAAACCCCTAATTTAAAACAATCAAACAAAAAGCATTTATCTGGAAACTAAACTCAGTAAAATTTAAAAACAGAATAGAATATAACATCAACAAAATTGATCAAAAGGAGAAAATAGCAAGCTCAAAGACAAGCCATTTGAAAACAGAAAAAAAAAGGGAAAAGAAACAGGAAGAGGACTGCGGTGCTTTCAGCATGAGGCAGAGAGGAAGGAACAACTAAGCAACTACTTGGGTTGTTAGGGTTCACTAACCACTTGAGAAAAGCAAAGAGGTAGACAGTTCATTAAAAGAGTTGATGATGGAAGATATCTTCTGGTACTGGTGACATATAGGTCAACGGTCACCAAAGAGACTTAATCAAGCCTTAAACTAGGCCTTTTACAATTAAGTTCTCAAAGATAATAATGATAACTAGAAGCCACTTAAGGCAGAAAGAAATGAGTCATATACAAGGATGTCTGAATTCACTTGGCAGCAGATTTCTGAGAGGGAACTTTCTTTACAGAACAGGGTATACTACTTATGAGGCTATCAGAGCATCAAGGGATCTTCCAACCAATAATGCTACACTTAATAAAATTCCTTAGAAAATATTATAATGGCATCACCATGCAAATACTGAGGGAATGTCTCTAGTGATCTGTCTTTCAGAAATGCTGCCCAGGCTCTTCATATTTAGAGATGAGTAGAAAAAAAAAAATCATGAGTGAGTGGCTGAAACTCAGGTCCTCCAGTATTCTAAAATTGGTGGGCAAACAGTATTTTCAGTATAAGACCTAAACAGACACAGTTATTTAAAGACACAATGTTGTATTAAGAGGTGGGCAGTAAAGACAGACACAAATTGGACCATTGCAAATGCAACAACCTATAGAAGTAGAATTTTATCAATGTATTTTCTGTTTTCTCATCGTTAAATCTTATTAACCTGACATCTTTAGAAATTAGCTTGTTACAATCAAAAGATAGTTTTGTAAGCCTTGTGTATTTATAAAATAAAATTCTATGATAAGCCAAAATTGTAAACAAGGAATTAATATATGCTACTAGAGTAAAGTGGTAAACTACAGAAGATAACTGTCAGAGAAGAGAAAGAAACTTAAGTTGAATCAGAAAACAAGCTTTGGAATGGCTGTAATAGCAGCCTTGCCATCAGTGATTGCGTGGGAATTGATTCGAGTCTCTAATTAGAATATACAAAGTAAACAAATGAAATAAATAATAGCAAATATTCAACTATATGTTTCTTATATGACATTTACTATACCCCTAAGGCATGTAGCGCATGAAACTGGAGAGAAAAAGTAAGACACACACAGAAACAGAATTCAAAGAAAGTAGGCATAGCTCTATGACTGTCAGATAAATTGAACTTTGAATCAGGAGTACCAAATGGAAGAGGGAAGTTGTATGAGGATAAAGGGGATGGCTCAGCAAGACTCTATGGCAAGCATAAGTTTCTAAGCATTTAGTATCAAAGCACCCTATATATAAAGCAAGTATCAGTTACCCTAATGGAAGACACAAACTTCAATGTGATGTAGCTGAAGACTTTCACACATTATTCCCACCAATGGATGAACCACTCAGAGAAGAAATAACCTGTGGAGTTAGAGTAAACTTGAACTGGGTAAACAATGAGCCTGGCAGAAATTCACAGAACATCCTATCAAACTGCTACCCAATGAAGATTCTTCTCATTGCCACGTGAAACATTTTTGAGTTGCCCCATATGACACATCACAAAACAAAAAGACACTCAGAAAATTTAAAAGCTGAAACTATACCAAGTATTCTTTCTGAGCATAAATCAATAAAGATATAAATCAACAATTCTTTGGATGGTGTGCAAACATATGGAGGTTGGTTTACTTTTAAGCCACCAACGGATTACACAGAAAATTTTACAAAGGGAATTTAACATGTTGAAAACTGTTGATGTAAGGTTCCATTCTCATATATTTTCATATTATTAAGAGAGAATTCTAAAGCAATATATACCATATCTCAGACAAACTAATATTATACCCCAAGAAACCAGAGAAACATGAATGTATGTTAAATAGGAAAAAGAAATTGTAAATGTCCAATAGAAATGAAATAAGAACAAAAAATACAAAAGACCAACAAGCTGAAGATAGGTTGTTGATAGAAATAGAATGGACACACTTTGCTAGACTAAGGAGAGACGAGTCAATAAATAAAATTATAGGTGAACAAGTAGACATTCCAGCTAACACAACAGGAGGATAAAGGGTCTCTAGAGATCCAGACAAACAACCTGACTGCATAGACAGACGGAACCAAGGAACCAAGGAACCAAGGAACCAAGGAACCAAGGAACCAAGGAACCAAGGAACCAAGGAACCAAGGAACCAAGGAACCAAGGAACCAAGGAACCAAGGAACCAAGGAAGAATACCATAGCCAAACATTCTGGGTGCTTTTAAACATAAAAGAATCGTCAGGAAAACACTATGAAATGATTGAGGACAGAAAGCATTTGCCATTTAAGCTTGAGGACAAGAGTGTAGATTTACAGAACACATGTAACCACAGTGATATAGAGACAAAGACAGGGTATCTTCCATGTAAGTGTGAGGTTCAGTGAGAAATGATGTCTCAATGTATAAGGTGGAGAATGAATGAGGAAGACACCTGATATCAACCTTTACATACATGCACATATATGCATATACACTTTATACTGCTGAGCACCCTCACATATGTGTGCATATATGTATGTGTATGTGTGTATCTGTACACACACACACACACACACACCAAAAAAAAATCTGCAAAAAGTCCTGAAAGTATGTTAGAAAGATTACAGTGAAGATTACAGAATGTGAAGAAGAGGAATACATCCCCAAGGAAGTAAGAGTTTGTATACATATGCAAATTCAAATAATTTGACAGATTCACATAATCCTCTCCATAAGTATGAAATGCATTTGATAAAATTCAACATCCCTTTGTTTTATACAGATAATGCATAGAGGGTTATGCATTTCTCTCTCTCTCTCTCTCTCTCTCTCTCTCTCTCTCTCTCTCTCTCTCTCTCTGTGTGTGTGTGTGTGTGTGTGTGTGTGTGTGTGTGTGTTGAAAACACTCAACAGGATTAAGGTTGTAACTCAGTAAGATATATGCTTAGCATATACAATACCCTTGGCATGCGTGCGCGCACACACACACACACACAGAGAGAGAGAGAGAGAGAGAGAGAGAGAGAGAGAGAGAGGAAATGTCTCTTTTCACTACTTATATTCAACATGACACTGCTAGTCCAAACTATAAGAGCAAAATCAAGGATATAAATGGCATGAAAATCAGAATGAAGACAAACTGTCACCATTTATTGATGAAGGATCTCACAAATGGAAAACAATAAAGAAGTTACACTACTGTTCTCCAATAGTGAATTGTTGGAAATAGAAGTCAAGGAAACAATTCCATTTTCAATAGCTATAAAAATGGTAAGATAGAAATAAGAGTAACAAGAGAGGTGAGATATCTCTACAATGAAAATTACAAAACATTGAAGAAAAAAAGTTGAGTAGAAACTATTACAAAAAAAATGGAACTATATCTTGAGTTCAGAGATTAGGAAAATCAATATCGTCAAGATGCCCACATGTTCTACAAAATCAATGTGATTTTTGTTAGGATGTCTTTTAATTTCTTCGCACAACTGGAAAATTCAGCCAAAAAGTTTCTGTTGAATCACCAGACAGTAGCCAAAAGCTGAATAGCCAAAGTCTTCAAAAGCAAAACAAACTAAAAGCCCAAAAGAATCGAAGCAGAAGTCTTACCCTACCTAATTTAAAATATATTAAAAGCTGTACCCATCAGAATGGCAAGAGGTGGATATGGCATGCAACATCCAATTCCAACAATGGAGGACAAGCTGGAGGATAGCCTGGGCTAGATAGAAAGACACTATATGGGATGCCAAAGTAACAGGAATGGAGCAGGGAGAGGAAATGGCCAGGAACAAATAGAGTCAGAGAATAAGACATGGATCTATGGTCCACAAAGTTTGTTGTTGCTGTTGTTGGTTTAGTTTTTTTTTTTTTTTCAAATAAATTGCTAAACACAAGCATTTTCTAAGAGATTGTGCTGGGAAATTTGTATATATCCACATGTAAAACTGTGGAAATAGAGAAGCCCCCCACTCACACACACCCAAATTATAAAAATAAATCAGGTGAATTGAAGACCATTGAGTGCAAAGCTTGAGAGCTAAGCAAACAGTAGAAGGAAATGGAAAAAACCTTCTGGGCATCTTGGCAAGGGGCAAAGATGTTTTGTATCAAACTCCCGAAATAAGGGAGACAGCCAAAAATGGCAAATGTCATCTCCACAGGTCACACACAGCCCTTGCAAATGCCATTCCCACAGTGATATGCCACACAACTTTTGCCCATGTATCTCCAGAATCATTCTTGACCCTGGGTGTCTTACAGTTGAGTAGATTAACATGTTCCCCTCACTTCGCCTTTCTTTTCACCAAATGTCTTCTGCTCCAGTCTCCATTGGGTGGTGGCTGTGCTATCATAGGGGTTAGAACAGTCTTTTCTGACATTGACGTGCTTCAGTTGCCTCTGTGCTGAGTATGTTTGAGGTTGATGAGACTCTTTCTGATTGTGGAAAACAGGACCAGATTTGGAAACCTAAATTTCCTTCCTTTGAGATGAGATGTGTTTAACTCTTGTTTCTGTGCGTGAGTTGGTTTCTAAGTAAGATTAGCAAAAGCACTCTTAGTATTTAATGTTGGAGCATAGGATCGATGTAGTACTACTTGTTAAACTCTGTGCTCATTAAAATAATTAGAAATGCTTCTTTTAAATGATGTGAATGTCACATAAAGCACAATTTTGGAAAACAACTCGAAAGAGCCAGATAGTTAAGTGGAATACTCTCTGAAGACATGCTGGTGTAAGTTACATATTCCCTTAGAGATATTATGTTTTGAAAAATCATAAGTGTGAAAATATCTTCACTCTCCTTGTTCATTTTTTTTTAAATACCTGTCGATACACCATACTTCATTTCTTATTATATTCTTTTATGCATATGACGAACATATACAATGAGGCTGCAATGTGACAGAAACTAATAGTCATTAGATACAATGAGTACTACACTGCTCATAAAAAGTAAGTACAGATATTATTGATATCACAAGACCAAATTATAGTTAGTAATACCTTCCGGTGATATCACCCACAATTCCAAATAAGCTCTTCTGTATCTTCCACAATACCACAGCAAAGATTTCTGCCAATCCAATGCCAACTCTCCACTCCAATTACATTCTTTTCACCAATTTCCCTTCCTTTCAATTTACCTTGAAATTCTGAAGTAAGTGGACAGAACATTTGGCTGCACACTTGACTTCTCTGCCTCTTATCTGCAGTTACTTGAGAGAATTCTGGGATTATGTTTGATGATGTGTTTCTTTCTTTTTTTTTTTTTTTTTCCATCGTCTGTCTCTTGGAGAGACTAGGGATGGAAATTGGTTTTCTTTTTCAACTGCTAGGATCAGCTTCTTTACAGCTTTGCTGTATTGTGCTCATGAAATGGACAGTCCCCCTTTGGCTCATTTCTCTACATGTACAGATGGACTAAAGCATCTATATTAGCACCCTTCTGCCTCTGACATGCCATTTAAGCGGATTCAGTCTATCTACATGAGCAAAAAATAGTCACTGTTAGTTCAGGTGACATTATTCACAAAATTGTCAACAATAAAATAGTGTCCTTTACATCAACCTTCTCTGACAATTTCCTCACTGACGCTCCATCCTTATCCGACTTCTGAAGACCTCTCCATGCTCATTGAGAGGGTTGGCAATGTCCTTCCAATCTTTCTAAGTCCAGCTCCAAGGTCAGCATACAAGTCCAGCATGTTTAGACCATAGTTACAGTAGGACTTACTTCTTAGCAGCACATGGGCCTCCTCACACATCATGTACCAGTATTCTCAGCTCTGAAAGTAGACTGCTTCCACCCGTATTACAAGTGTTTTCTTTCCCCATGAGCCTCCAAGTTTAATTCAAAGTGGTGCAACAATTGCAAATTTCTGGATGTCTCTCTTTTTCTATGACATCCCCTCTGCATCTGACATGATCTTCACAGTACAACTGCCTTTTACATTCTCACAAATGAGTGTTCCAAAGGGTGTAGAATGAGACTGAAAATCTTATGAGACCATCAGAATTTCAGTATTCCAATTCTACCCCATTCTGTTCGTCAAAAATGTGAATGAGCAATCCAGAGTCAAGGGTAAAAATGAGTTTCTACTTCTGAATTAAATAAGTAACAAAATATATGAGAATAAACAAGAATCATAAGTCCAGGAAGCAGAGAGCAGCCTGTGCATTGAGAAACAGGCTGAATGACTAAAGTCAGTCAGTGACTAGAGTACATCCAACCCAGTCATAACACAGTTATCTCCACCACCAGCTCTGGAGACACATCCTGAACAGTCTATACCGTGATGCTTGATCTACCTATTATGAAGGGTAAAGGGTACTAACAGGAAAAAGTAATTGTGAACAGGGCAGAAATAAGAATGGGGGACACTGAATTTAACTCATTGAAGCTGAGTTTCCAATAATTGGCAAAAGTTTCTATAGACATCATGGAGCATAAAGGCCAGATATGCTGCTCTGGAAGGAACAATTGGCATGATCATTTGGTAATTGATCATTAATCCATGAGAGAAGGAGCAAACTAAAGGAGACATGTATCCTTTCATTCTATAGGATGAAGCATTAGCTTACGTTTCCTATGATGCTGAGGGAAAAAGTCATAAAAGGATTATTTATGTCTATGAATATCAAACAGAAAAGAGGCAAGCTGAACTCTTTTACAGGCTAATTTTTAGAGTCCTCTACAAATGTTAGTAGAACAGTGGTTGAGATTAAGCACACAGGAATATGAGCATGTATGCATACCACTCTAACTACTACCAGACACACCCATGTTCAAACTCTAGCACCACCAGAATAAAGAGATAAAAGAAATGCAAGGACCTGTTGCATATTGCTGAGTCATGAGCACAATACCAGGTCAATATAGGGCACCCACACATCCAGAGAGGGTTTCTTATGTAGAGACCATTGTACAATGTAAAGAGCATAGAGTAAATGTCATCTAATATTTAATCTTGAAATATAGTATATTATGACATAATAAGATAGTGGTGTTCATCTTGATAGATTAGACACATGAAAAGATGCATTGAGAAAAGGGAAACATGGAAATGTCAGTCAAATATAGATCATTCTAAATTATACAATTAGCTCAATGATTCAAATCTGAAAACTTCTTTACAATATATTTCCTATGGCAATATGAGAGTATGTCAGTTGCTAGTCACATGTAATTTCCTCAATGCCATCTCATAGTCACAGGTGATGATAATAAGTACACAGGGAAATGAAGGGGGTAGTTTTTATGATATTAGGACGGTAACCTGGTGTTTCAAAGGAAGATGGCACATTCTATGTTTAGATGTGGCTGATCAAAACCCTGTCAAAAAAGAGTTTGCAGAATAACACTATTTTGCTTAGAGAACTGCTTTTTACTAACAGTTTCATAGTCACTATTATTCAATAAGTGATATACTTATCAAATCTTGCTTTAGTGTAATAAACTGCCTATAGGTTTAATCAGAACAAGATATTATTCTGTAGGAAGCATAGCTAAACTTCAAAATGACAGCCCAAGAGTCAGGTACCAAGAGTTCTTCTACCTGTACATTGACTATCTACTTAGCAAAGTCTTTTGTACTATGCCTTCCAGTTTACTCTCTGCTGTAAGAAATTATTAGTTGGGGGATTAGTGTAAATTTCTTTAGTCAAACTAAAATCACTCTTCCCTGTTTTTAACTCATTACATTATAATGGGTTGTCTGCTCACATTGCATTTAAGTTCTCAAGGTGTGTGTTATCTTTTACCTGATAGTGTATGCATGACTTGGGTGATATGCACCTTATCTCTTGTGCCATCTCTTCCAACTGAAGCACTTTGGCATAGAGAGCCTGTAGCTAGATCACAGCTCATATATGTGTGCAGAGACAGAAGAAGGAAGAAATTCCTGGGGTGCCAAAAATGTGCTGCTTCCTGCCAAGACAAGAAGACATTCTAAGAACTACCTGGCAAAATGAATGCATGATTCTCTTCCTCTGCACATGGGATAAGCACTGACAAAGGGAAATGAGAAACTTCTGTAAGGTATTATTCTGGAACTTTCCTGGAGGCCAGACAATCACTAGCTGCTTGCAAATCACAAGCTCATTCATGAATGAATCAGTCTTTATCTGACTATCATCTTTAAGTAACTTCACACATATAACTTCTGTAGCATAGACTTTGGAAAGATAGTATGATTATGCCATTTCTATACAAAGGAAAAATTCAGTTGAATCATAATATTTATTGCCTGGCATGACTGCTAACACCTTGTTACTCGTCAGCACTGCCTCACTGAGCCAACCTATAAGGCAGACGTTAGGATAACATCTGAAAAAGTGCTTGAAAGGTTGCTCCATCATCAGGTAAACCATTGTGAGAAACTTAATAATTTTAAGAATGAGGGTTTAAGTCAATCCTGCCAAGAATTCACTTAAAGAAAACCTGTCACTCACTGCGTTTCAAAGATTTCCAGATTCTAAGTGAGAAAGAGACTCCCTCTGTGACTCTTCTAGCTTCAGGCCTGTGAGGTTTAAGAAGTCCCCACCTCTATTTTTTTTTAAGAGTTTTTTAAGCCTTTTTAAAGATGGCTTTTCTCTGTCACCAACAAACCTGATGTAAAAGAAAGGAATGCCAGTATGTGGTTTACACTGAAGGAATTACAAAGGGTTACAAAGAATATTTGGAAAAATAGAACAGAACACAAAAATACACCCATAGTAGACTAGCACAGGCCAGACATTACTGTAAACTGTTTTCATATATTACTTAAGCATGAAGTATAAATGTGGTCTGTTGTCTGTTCATGTCAGCATATATAAAGATTTCAAATGAAGCACAAAATCGTGGGTACCTAGAATAGGTATTATTTATTTACAAAGAGAGACATTTCAGCTCCTCAATCCTTATCTGAAATACCACAATGTTCTTGAATGGGCATTAGTGTTACAGGAGGCCACAGGTTATATTGTGGTGATCAAGGTTTGTTGGATTGATCAGAACAACCAGTTCCCAAACATGTGACTAGCATGGTTTTACTGGGTCTCAGGACACTAAGGGTCTAATGTGAAATACAATGCTCTTATGATGCGTTTGGAAATTTAGTTTTCAATCAAAGGTCATGCCTTTTACTCTGTACTGGGGCTCACAAAGTACACAGCTATTACTGAATGTCAGAGGAGCCAATATGAAAGAGCTAAAATTTGTGCAAATGCGAGACACATTTGAAGGCTCTAGCAAGCCAGTGGAGAAATGCCAGAGAAAAGAAATCAGAGGACCCCCTTCTATTAAATCAAGAGAGGGAAATCAACTGAGTCTAATTTTAATACAAGATTAGGGTCAGAACATCTTAAAGGGTAATGACTGAAGTTGATTGAAAAAAGTAACTAAAGTCACTCCAAGGGATCAGCCTAAAGTTATATATCCAAGAGGTAAACATTTGAAATGAAAGGAGTTAACCAACAAGATATAATCTGTTGGTTATTTTAAATGCTGGGCATGGTGATGCATGCTTGTAATCCCAACACTCTGGAGACTAAAGCAGGAAGTTTGCAAGTCTGAAGCCAGGGTAGGCTATACAGTGTGAGCTTGCTAAAACAAAACAAAACAAAAACATAAAACATTAGGAGTTTTCAAATAATTATTGTTAAACTTTATGAAATTTGCTGAAAGAAAATTTCTTTCTCTACATGTAGCCTGAGTGTGATAGCAGGAGAAACAGATCTGCTTCCCTTCACAGTTCTTCAAAGCCCACATGCAAGTATAAGAGACCTCGTCTGTTTCCTTCCTGCATGATTTCTCCTGAAGGTAGATTAGAAGAGACATTTGTTCAGTGCAGTCTATATTTCCATACCCCAAGTTTAACATAGTAGAAATAAATACATGGAGAATTGGTTAATAGCATTCTATAGAAACAATAAAAAGACAATGAGACAAATATTCCTAGAAACCATGTATATGATGTTGACATTTTGTCAACAGACAGAGGGAGCAGAACAAGTCTAGGAAAGCACGAGATCAGGAAAATATTACAGAAGAGATCAATTAGAAGCTCATGGCATTGTACACATGAGAAGTCCTGTCCTTGGCCTTCACCTCTCTCTTGATAGGGGAACTTACATACCTCACCATGGGGAAAAGAATATGCTTTTAAAGAGTGAACATAATACACCACAACTCCACATGCACTGCCTAACTGAGTACCTTGAGACACAGCAAAGGAGGAATGCAGGTAGCATTTTGTCAGTCACTCACAGTTCTCTGTGTACAGATGTATGTCATCTAAGTACTAAATATGATTTTTCCTTTACTTAATAAATAATCACCCTAAAATGGAATTGCATCTCATCTAGTGTTTGCCTGCTTTGGATCTATTTAGAAATTCAAGCCTTCATTTACAAGGCTAATAAATAGTCACCATCAACTCCTGACTTGGTACTACATGAGTGGATGTTGAGATCTTAAACTCAACCAATGAGTCACAACTTATTTTTCTAATTTAATTCATCTCACCACAGGAGACTGTTTTTCTTAGTGCATGAAAGTCTTCAAGAGAATCTTATGCTGGAAGTAAAGCACCAAGAACAAGTTTGAGTCCTGAGTGTGCTGTTATTGTAATTTAATATTTGACCCTGATAGACAGAAATGTTTTTTAAAAGCACTTTGCCTACTTTCCTCATTACTAGTAATTAATATTTTTATTTCAGAGACTGTATGTGTTCATTTAAGCATTAATTTACTGCTTACATTAATTTTAATCACTACAGATTATTATCAGTATAAAATAAAGATTAATCAGTATAAATTATTTTTAAATGATATTAAGACCTATATCAATATTAATATAAATCTCATTCTATAGGGATTTAAGGGAAATTATTGTAAAGATAATATATGTATAATTTCTATATGATGATAGCATACTTTAAACAAATTATTATCCAGGGAAACAAAACACTACTACTAGGAAAACATATTAATGCCTAAGACATAATTTTTCATGACATTAATAATATCTGATAATTCATGCATTGGAGATAATTCTCAGAATTTACATGAGGTAAGAGTTTTATTAAATTATATTTTATAAAATTTATATCATCTCATTTGCTTTACAAAGAACAATGTGCTACAGGTATTGGGGGTTGGGGATGAACTTGCCAGAGTATATAAACCCACAAGAAAGTGGAATAAACCTTAAACCAAAAGGAGAAACTGTCATCCACAACAGTGATTGAGCCTGTCACTGAGACCGGAGTAGGCTAAATGATCTCAGCATTTAATAAATTTCTTCCACACCTCTTCTGAGTGGTTTCTATGTTACTGTGTGTACAGATTCCTGCTCTATCCTAGTCTTCAAGTGCTTTTTAGTGCTTTATTCTTTTCATGTATGCACAGTGCCTCACTTGATAGTCCCACAGTGCTCTCTCTCTCTCTCTCTCTCTCTCTCTCTCTTTCACACACACACACACACATAGAGGTGGGGGTGAGGGAGTGAGAGGAAACAGGGGCAGAGATAGGGATAGAGAAGCTACACAGAGAAATATAGACACATACAGAGAGAGAGACAGAAAGAGAGAGAGAGAGAGATTCATTTCATGTATTTACAGTGCCTCACTTGATAGTCCCACAGTGTGCTCACTCTGTCTGTCTCACTCTCTCTCTTTCTCTGTCTCTCTCTCTCTGTCACACACACACACACACACACAAAGGTGGGAGAGGGAACAGAGGCTGAGATGTGGATACACAGAGAAAGAGAGAGAGAGAGAGAGAGAGAGAGAGAGAGAGAGAGAGAGAGAGAGAGAGAATACCTGCATCTAAAATAAAGTTAAGACCTTATTGAAAAAGAAAAACTTTCTTTAGCATTTGAAAACACTGATACCCAGATTGGTGAGGAAGTGAATATTGAGAAAAGATTCACTTGGCTGAAAGTAAAGTTAGGCTACCATTGACAGAAGTGTTTGCCAAACTCTAACCAAGTTCTAGACTAAGATAGGGGCTTTACTGTCGTTTTCAAGATAAGCTCTAAGCATTGAGTCCTTTTCTCATTTTGTCTAGTAAGTGGGAAGAAGAGCTTGAACTTGTACATCATGTATTTCATTCCACCTCCCTTCCTCTAGTGTCTTTTTCTATGTTCTTTTCTAATTTCTTCTAGGAAAACTGGTAAGGATGAGGAAAGGTATTGTCAGCCATAAAAAAAGGAAGGAGCAAGCCTTAGGTGTATCTGTTCTTTGATGTGCTTACTGACTATGTGACATTACGTTTCACTCTGCCCTTGATCAGCTCTCAGAAAGCCCACAGTGGACAGTGAGGGAAACTTCTAGAGAGAGCAAGTGGTAAGTTCAGATGCATGAATTAAGGGAAACTGCAGGAAGCCTAGCAAAGACTGGATTTCAACAGTTCCTTGGGAAAAAGAAAACAACTTTACCACACCAAAGGCTGCAAGTAGGCAAAGAATGTGGGAAGAATTCCTGAGAATGATGAGAATGAGCATTGGTGCAAGACTTATCTGGATCACAGTATTCAGCTTCAGAATACTGAAATTGTTAAGGGAAAGAACCAGACTTCAAAAGGGAATGCAAGACCGAGACCCAAAGCTCAAATCCAATGAGTTCTGGTTTCTTAGGAAAATAATTATCAGCCTGCCTGTGGTGATGCTGCCTGGGATTTTTTTTTTAATTTTTTGACTTTTTATTTATTTACATTTCAGATGTTATCCCCTTTTCCCACCCCACCCCTCCATTAATCCACTATCCCATCCCTCCTCCCCCTTTTTTTTTTGCTTTTATACCATTTAAATTACATGAAATTATTAAGATCAGTTCTAGGTTGAGGAACTAGCATTACAATAGATGCAAATAGTCAAGGAACAAGCAAGACAATAAACCCAGATAGTCAAAGAACACACAGGACAATAAACAGAGTCCCGTGGTTACTCATGTGATCACTATTTCTAAGGGCTTATCAGAATGACCTAAATATCTGAGCCTACTTCCCTGTCCTAGCCCAAAGTCATTTTCATGCCTGAAGCCTACTTCTTTGTTCTAGCTTAAGTTTTAGATTCCTGCCTGTAATTACTTCTTTGTTTTAGCCTAGGATTTAGATTTCTGCCTGAAGTTACTTCTTTGTTCTAACCTAATGTCAGATTCCTGCCTGCAGTACATTTTCTTGTTCTTGGCCTATGTTGAATTCAACTGGAAATCAATAGGTAGAAGAATGCAAATTGATCCATTCTTATCTCCCTGTACAAAGCTCAAGTCCAAGTGTATCAAGAACCTCCACAAAAATCCAAATATGCTGAAACTAATAGAAGAGAAAATGGGGAAAAGCCTCAAACACATGGGCACAGGGTAACAGTTCCTGAACAGAACACCAATGGCTTATATCATTTTCATGTCTGAAGGTATTTGAAACAACAGATTGATGCTCTATATTCTATTCAAATTATCAGATGGAAGTTCAGGGTTTAAGAGTTAGAAGCCATCTCGAGTGTCATGACAAATACCATTGGAGTTGTGTTACTTCTAAAATTTACAATGATAGTCATAATTAGAAAAAAGTTTAAAGACACTTGTAGGTTATTTGGCATAATTCTAACACCTCTCTGGATGTTTTAACTTTGCAAAGTGAGATTATAAATTTAAAGAATGTGGCTCTGCTGCGCTTTGATGCTGCAGATAATGCTGATAAAATTACCCATGGCTTGAGGTCAGTATTTCCATTTTGGTCAAACCTCAGTAATGGCATATATAGCTTGATCATGCTAGCCCTTTTTGTCCTGGAAATACTTTTATTCCTGCCCATCGTCTCTAACAACATCAATATGTTGGCAGCCAAAGTACCTGGCTTGAACCTGAAAATGGACCCCCAGACAGAGTTATTAATTTAACAGGCTGGCAAGCCAAGGATTGGTAAGATTCTGCACAGAGCCTTACTAACCTAAGACAGAACATTGCTTTTGATAATGCATATTCCATGATGGGTAAGGAAGGTATTCTTTGCAGAACAACCTAAGATAGGGTCAGTCTTATTTATGAAATTTAAAAAAAAAAAAAAAAAAAAGAGTGAAATGTGGAGAGCTTTTAGGGCTGCTTGGCAAGAATCTGGCATGGGCCAAGGACAAGGAAATGCCCTGCTTGGCAGAAATATGACATTGGCCAAGAACAAGTAAATGGGCTTTAGGCAGGAATCTAAATCTTAGGCTAGAAAAAAGAAGTAATTTCAGGCAGGAATCTAAATCTTAGGCTGCCTGGGATTCTTAAAGTGAAGTTTTACAAACAACTGAGTGATATCAGAGTAGAGCCTAATGACTGTCATCGAAGGAGGATGGAACCTAGGTAGGAAGATGAAGTTCGGAGCCAGTCTGAGCTACTTATGTAGTTTTCTATCAGCCTATGCTAAATATGGAGGCCCTTTGTGACATTAATCAGTAACTTAGTTGGTTTAGTTAATTAGCTAGTTAGTTAGTTAATTTAAAAGACTGGACTTGTGTGAAAAGATAGCCACCATTTTCCTATTTTATTTCAAAATTGCAAATAGAAGTCCCAACTGCTCTAATGAGATTGTGTAACCAGGTAAAGTGAACAGTCAATCACTACTGATCTCAAAGGCACTGAACAAGCTGCCCCTCTCACAGAGGCGTCATCTAGACCCTCATGCACCAATATGGAGCTAATAGTGCCCATTTGCCTCGTGGCTATCTGGTGTCGGAGCACTGGATTTAGCGCTGATTCTGGAAAAGTTCATTTGAAGCAACAGGTAACACCATTTGCTTGTAAAACCAAAGAAAGCTGCCAGAAACTAAAGAAAGAAAAGAGAAAACAGGAAGGAAAGGAGAGTCAAAGAAAAGAGAGTGCCTCCTGGGAGATGAAATGAGGAAACAAGTCTGAATGGAAGAAAGCAAAGCTCACTGTAAGTAACCGTTTTGTTAAAGTTGCCGTTTGTTAAAGTTGTAGAGATTTTCACAGGAGCGGCACATTGTGGGCTCAGATTAAGGATAATGGGCTCCTGTGTGAATTTTCCTCATTATTTCTCTTGAAATAGCAGTAAATCTACTGAAAGAGTAATTTAGGATTACTGCTCACAGTCCATTCTCTTTGCTTATAAGCTTCCCTGTTTAGGACTTTAAAAATATAATGCAGCTATAATCCAAAAAGAAAGAGATCAGCCCAAAATGAGCCATTTTCAGCTCCTCAAATAAGCATGGCATCCAGGTCTGTGCAACAGGCTGCAGACATTTTGAGCCAGTAGATAATGATGAAACCTAATCTTAGGAGCTGCACACAGACAGACAGCAGAGGAGATATGATTTCTGCCGTGACCCTGAATCATATGCATGTTTATATGGACTCTAAATACTCTCTTCATCGTTCCATCAGTGCTCACTTTCAATTCAGTTCAAAAGAAAGTAAAAGGGTTGAACACTTTCCCCAGATTTAAGAAAATAAATAAATTTAAGAGAAAAATATCTGTAAAATGAAATGTGAATTATTTAATTACAGAAGTGTAGTGCTACAAATTTACTTTCTAAAACTGTAAGCCTAACTTTTTCTGTTTTTAAACTGCTATCTAAAAGCTGAGGTAACCACCACCTGTCATTTCAGCAGTTGGGTGGCTGGGAGAGGAGAGTTGTGAATTTGATACTAGCCTGGACACCCTACTGATAGATAGATAGATAGATAGATAGATAGATAGATAGATAGATAGATAGATAGCAAATAACAAGCCACCAGAACAAAGCAGAGGAAGTACCAACCATTCTTTCTAGGCAGAAAAAAAAAAAAAAAAAAAAAGACAAGCCTGCTGTGTCTACAGCTCTGCCTCTGCTTTTTCATTAGACAAGTGCCCCACCATGACCGAGAAATGTACTCTGTGACTGCAGGCTGCTGAGCTAAGTGTCTGGGTGAATGAGCCTCTCAGACACCTGTAGCACAGGAGCCAGGGTAGACCCAAATTCCTGGGGGCAATATCTGGCCATTCACAAATGATTTGGGCTAGAATCTGAACAACTAACTGCTTTCAATGTTTAATTTGCTTTTATTTCTCCACTAAAATTAAAGATCAGAGTGTTTTAAAGTTTCCATTTTATATGTGTAAGAACTGAGCATTTTACCTAGGTGAGCTGAGAAGTTGGAGCACATTTCTTTATCCTCCCCCCCCCCCCAAAAAAAGGAGCCACATAGAAAGAGAACCTCCTTAGGGGTTGTGAGTGAGCGTGTATTCTAAGGAAGTTATCAATATGACATTTGATGGACAAACATTTCATTCTGGAAATAATTTTGTGACACTTTAGTCCACTATCAAAGCATTCTTGCTGTGAATCAGTTTCTTATATATGATTCAACCAGACTGTGTTTCAAAAAAAATTATTTCATTAGAAAATTTTTCAATACTCTTAGATGTTCCAATTGTAAGATCAGCTGAAATAAAAACTAACCAGCAGAGAGAGGAAAGAAAAAAATTTATGCCTAAAACACAGGGGATCACAAAGTAACTAGCTCATTGAAAGAAACAAGCATTCATGTATGAGTGCTTTAAAAACTCAAAGCATCATACTCTTTTCACAAACACTGAGGGAAAAAATAAGAACTGCTGGGCATTAATTTTCTTTTCATTGTATGATGAAGCCATTCATATATTTCCAAACAAAGGCAAACAACTAAATTCTAAATAATTAGTAGCATGATTTGTCCTCTAAGGACAAACACATTTGTTTTAAAAGTAACTTTTTCTCATTCCATCCAACATCAAAAGTTTTTGGATCCAGAGGTTCTTCTCCAGGATAGTATCTTAAACATTCTTTTCTGTGCTCATTTTATGCATAAACTCTTGGAGGATGTTATTTCACACTGTATGCACATTCAAGCCAACTCTTCCTGTTTTGCAACATGCAAACACAACAGAATATTGAAGTCTTTTATGGTTTTACCATTTGAAGAAAACTTGAATCTCTGCATGTGCTAGCACATGCCTATAATTCCATCACTCAGTAGACTGAGTCAGAAAGATCAGGATCACGGCAAGTTCAAAGCCAGTCTGTGCTACACAGTGAATTTCAGGTTAACCTGTACATGATAATACTGTGTCTCAAAGGACAAGCTAAAAGTATGAGGAGAGGGTAAAAACACATGAGTTATAATCAATACCAGGTCTTTACATAATCACAGAAAGGCATTAATTTTACATAATAATGGAAAGACAGTGCTAGGAATAGAAAGGTTTATACCAATCAATCTGCTGCAGGGTCCTCACTGATTCCCCCTACCAACGTATCAAAAGTGTCTCTCCCTGCCACTTATTGATCACTTAACTGCAGTTATTTAGCCAGGTTCTAATGATTCAGCTCCCAATGAAGTCAAGTGTTTTGAGCATCCTTCATGTTTTATGATTGCGTTAACACAGGTTCTGACTTACCCTGCTCCCTGATGATGTTGGTTATGGGAGGAATATATCTCTATTACATAAAGACACGTGGCTTGAGGATCAGCATCTCTCACCTAAGTGCCTTCACATTCTGTGACTCACGGTGTACTTACAAAAGGAAATATTCAACAAATCCTCATGAGATAACCTTTTAATAGCTATCTTCTCATAACTCGTTTCCCACTAGTTCCTATTTCTTTCAACACAGTGTTTCTGTCACAAAAAGTCTGTCTTTCAATAGCAAAGCAGTAAATTTTACTGATTTTCCTATACTTTTAAAGCTGTAAATTACTGGTATATATTTAAATATCGCATAACTAATGCTGCTAAATCATTTTATGCAATATTCAATGTTGAAAGTCTTTTTTTTTTTTTGAGTGATTGTGAAAAATATAACTTTGTGTATTCCTTAAGACAGGGCATGTTTGATTTCTGCACTGTTGTATAAACTGTAAGGCCAAAACTTAGTCCTTTGAATATGCAAAGTTCCCCCTAAACCACCTTGAACTAGGCAGATTTGCAACATTTTAAACTGGCACTTCATCCCTCTTTCAGCAAGCATCCTCTGCAGATTTAATGATCAGGAACATCCTTCTGATGCATGCTGGGAGATATGGCTGCAGGGTACAGACCACAGCAGACAGTGTGTCAGATGAGGCAGAACTTCTTGTTAGGGGTGAGTATGCTAATAGCCAGACTGCAGACACGATCACCATAAATTATTTTACGAAGGGCCTGGAATGCATGGACGGATGGGGCACTTCAGCACTGGGCTGCTCACTTTCACAATCTCTGTATTTTTTTTTTTTAACCTTTTCTTGCCTTTGAGATGATGATGTAGAAAACCTGTCTTTAGAAACAGACTAAAGTTATCTGGAAACACTTGTGATAATGAGTGGCTGCTAAGTAGGAAACCAAGTCAATCCCAAACTCAAAAGCATAGCTGCTGAGACACTTGGGTGACAGAGACAAGGTTGCTCTGTGTGTGTGTGTGTGTGCATTCGAAATATATATGTGTGTGTGTATTTGAAAGATATATATGTATGTGTGTGTGTTTGAAAGATATGTGTGTGTGTGTGCTTGGAAATTATGTGTGTGTGTGTGTGTGTGTGTGTGTGTGTGTGTGTGTGTGTGTGCTTGGAAGATATATATATATATATATGTGTGTGTGTGTGTGTGTGTGTGTGTGTGTGTGTGTGTGTGTGTATGCTTTTGTGTGTATTTATACATATTTGTATATATTCACATACATACACATATAGATAGATACAGCTTTCAAATACAAAGCCAGCAGAAGCCTCAGGCATTATGGTTTTTCCCCACCAACTTTGAAATCCAGCTTCCAAAACCCAAGAAAGTTACATATATAAGAGGGTGTGCAATTGTTAAAGGACAGAGATTTCTCCTACCCCTTGTAGCCTGAAAATGTCAACATGCAGACTGTGCAAAAATGACAACTAAGTGTTTTCTAATTAGGAGCCACCAGTGCCACCCCAAAACAATTCTGCAAGCCTATGAACTGTGTCTTATTTCAATTATACAAATGTCTGCAGCATGCATTGCCTTTACAGTGGTATTCTTCAAGACGAGAAATATACCTTCTACCATGTATTTTTCTTCTCTTTCTTTTCTATTCCTTCTTACCCTAGTCCTCATTCCCTCCAAACTTTCATTCTTTCTTTTCTCATAACTTGTTATTAAGTGCAATATACCCACAAACAGTTTTCAAGATTCCTGAATTGTACAAAGCTTCAAGTCATGTAACTAACACAAGAAAGAATAATTGCCAGAACCCTAGCCGGAATCCGTCCCCCTTCCCTAGTCTTACAGAGAGATGTGTGTTGCATGCTTCCAATTCTTGCACAGTATACACAAATTAACACTTTTATAGTCCATAGCAAGAGATCATATTTTAAAATAACTGATTTTAACGATTTGAAGTGCTTTTTCATTATCATTTTAAGATGCAATTTTTATAAGAATTTCACAAAGTAAATATGGATGTGAGTGGTGAATGGCATCCTTTTAGTTCTTTCTGCCAGTGATGTAGACAATGTGTGGTGATGAATCCACCATTATTTTCAGGAAGATGTTCTGAGAGAAATGTGTATATGAGGAGAAGCTTAGTCATGCCAGGTATACTAACAAGACTGCTTCTTCTGTTTTCCAATTTTTGTACAAGAAATGTATGCTATATAAACGTATTGTAAAATGAAACTTTTTAAAGTGTTTTTTTTTTTAATACAGTTCATTCCCTATAGCTAAAAAGTTTCTTGTGCCTTCTGAAGGTACAAGTCTCCTGGAATTGCACAATGTACCTTGCAGTCAAATTGGTAGAAAATTGCTTTCTTCTCTTGCTGTTGTCTGTGTTACTTATGTGTATTTACTGTGTGCACTTGACTAATAATTTAAAATGATCCTCCTAAAATTAGAGCTTTCCAAATGAATTCAACAATTTAGATGATGATAACAAGAAACCAGGTTTTTTTTTTTTCCAGGAATCTAAGGGGCAAATTTAAGTGGCAAACTACATATCCTGCTTTGTAAGTAAAATTAAGCTCAACAGGGTTCAGAACGTAATTCAAGGCCAATATTTTCATGTTCTGCTCTTTTAGCCTTTGGCTTTATGCCTAGGAGATGATTAAATGCATTAATTTTGGAATTGCACCCAATAGCAATTTCAAACAGGTTGCTACTGTATGAATATGTATGTTTCCATGAGCTCAAGCTTTCCCTTGAAGTGAGTTCAATCCAGTCACTAATTTCTGATTATGCACTTGCATTAGATGTCTAAAACTAGGGAAAATAATTTGCTTCTCCCTCCCAGCTCGTCTTAGATTTTTATACTAAACTGAGGGTTATGTTTCATCTATCACGATCATTTTTATGGTAAAAAAATTTGCAAGTTCTTGTCATCTGGGGAAATTTGCATGCTGGAATGTTATTAGTTTTAGTGTTGTCTTATGAGAGTAATTTTACTCTCCATGTCTCCTGTCCCAATCTCTTCATTCACTCTACATAAGAAACAGTCTTCCATTGCAGGAAGTAAGACCAAAGCTGGGGACTCTACAGTGAGGTTTTTAAAGGCTATTATAACTCAAGTGGCAAAGTTATTGTTTTATAAATTAACAAAATGTATATGAGAGTAGTAAAGACCACCCCCCTGCCAGAACATCACCCACGAGGCAGTTCATCTTTCCAGTGTTGAACACACTTGAAGCACACATAAGCGGGAAGTACTTGTTCCTAAAGTCATGCTCTGCAGTTGACTTAGGCCATCAGTCTCTATTCTCTCAGCCTGATGACCGCTCCTCTTTGTCACCTTGAAGGTCTCTAACTTTCATTTGTGTACCGTAATGAATCCTGTGACAGGACACTGAGTTGGATCCAGATGGGTGGCAGCTTCACCCCCCACTACTTCTCGTTTAGAATTAGAATAGTCCAGACCCCAGTTCTCTGCCTCCCTCTTATCTTGTATCTTAAGGGCTATCTTTTCCCAAAACACTTACTTTTGCTTATAATTTTGGTTGTGACTCTGAATGCTATTTCCCATTTCCTTTCCAGTATGGTCATTATCTAACACTTTAATAGTCTATAAGTAACTATATGGAACATCAAATCGATCATCTATTCTTATAAATTTAGATTTCATTGAACGGGCATTATAATAGTACTGTGTCTGTGATCTTCAGAAAAACAAAAACAAAAACAGCAACCATGAATGTCCTAAAAGAAATTATTGTGCTGGAATACAAATATAATCAGAAACTGAATCTATGTCCGGACACCATTTTCTTTACGTTTTTGAGAAGTGTGCTATAAAAGCAATCAATAGACAAAGCAAGGTCATGCCATGTTGTTTGAACACACGAAAGATGGGTAGAAAGTTTATATTTTGTAGGAAAAGAGTCATAGACCTTTGGGACAGAACCTAATGGAAGAAGACAAACATTTTAAAGGCGCCGATTGTCTAAAGGAATATGAGAAGCAGTCTATTGCAGCAGAAACAACTCTAGAGGGGAAAATATTCTTTTCTTATCTGATTTTTCATAAATCAATGTTATATATCTATTTCACACAGTAAATAGCACAGTAGGAAAGTTTTGTGGTTTAAATAAGACATTCTTAGCTTGACTAGTATAACTGGGAAGCTAAGTCTGTGTTCCTTTTATTCTATTCTGAGGCAGGGGAGGTAATTAAGAAAATCACTTTTCATTCAAAGTCTATATTTCTTTTCAACATTTTCTTAATGAAAAATGGTAGGTTGAGATAGCCCAAGTGAAGCCTGACAGTGTGTGTCTGTGATCTCCGCCCTGTTAAGGTAGAGCAAGAGAATACGGAGCTCAAGGTCAGACTCAGCCACAAAGGAAGCTCAAGTCTACCCTTGGCTACATAAAACCTGTTCAGAAACATTTAAAAGAAATTATGAGACTAGTAAATAATAATAATAATAATCAAAGTACCAACCCCCTGTTGGGCCCTTCTAATACACAGCCTTCCCTGAAGTCTCTGTAATATCTTACAAATGCAGCTAGCTAGTATTTAACTGAATTTGAGGAGAATGGACCCCTCGAGCTATAACTTCTTTGGATACATATAATAGCTTTCAGGCCTGTGCTCAACTCCCCACAGTATTACTTCTTCCTATGAGAATTAAACTCACATTCAATTCAATTTCCTCCATCTCTCTTATCAACTCCGTCGCCTCTACTCTTTCCAGCTTTGAAGCTCAGTAGTCTCATCTTTCCATACCTATCAATTGTTTTGTCCACTATTTTCCACAGTAAACTAATGCCGTCAAAACAGGACTGGGTCTATGAGATGGGTCAATGGGCATTTGTTTAAAACTTGCTGTGTATTTCTTCCCTTGTTCGTGGTGCCAGCCTGTGGTAGCTAGGTATGCTCAGCACTCAGAATGAAAAACTAAAGGGGCCTTGGACCTCTTGAGGTTTGACACGTATGTTCTAGCTGTGTGACCGGGGCTTTCGTGGGAGGCATCACATGAATCTCATTCTTACAAGAGAAATGGTAGAGATTAGGAAGAACAATATAAGCGTAGCTGTGGTCCAAAGACACAATTTGAGGGACCTAGTACAAGAGAAAAATACAAAAGTCTCAGTCAGTATTATTTAGAACTCCAGAATAATGACAGTAAGACACCACCCTAAGGACAGGGCTCCTTCAGGCTTGAGGCTCTGGCCAGTGTAAGGGTTACACACATGTGACACCAATCTTCTGTAACTGTTAAACTATATCTCTCTCTCTTAAGCCGAGGGATAGGATAGATTATTTAACAATTAGTTTATAAAATTAGCAGCTTGTTACACCAAGACAATCATCATTTTACTCCATGAGCCATGTATTTTGAAAAAGGTTGCACACTGAGTTGAAGTGATCATTACCGATATTTCTATCTTATACATTTAAATTATTTTATTGCTCTCTGTGGTGTGTGCATTTGCATGTGTGTGTGCATGTGCGTGTGCATGTGCATATGCGTGTGTGTTAGCACCCCATGGTGAGGTCAGAGGGCAACTTGTAGATGTCATTTCTCTTCTCCTGTCACGTAGGACTGAGAGATTAAACTCAGATCATGAGGCTTGTTGGCAAATACTGTCACTTATAGAGCCCTCTCATTAGTTTAATAGTTCGATCTTAATTTAAGAAAACATATTTTTTCATCATAAAATAGATAATGCTATCAAACCAGACAGTTTGATTCCAGTCAACTTCCAAGGGACATTTAATTAGCTTTAAAATATTATCTATTTGTGTATTTTTTTAAGAAAGTTGAAAGTAACCTAAAGATGCTAGTTTCTTCTTGAATGGAAAATACTTTGATAACCATTGACTAAATACTATCCACATTTACTCCAAGCTCTGATATTTAGTGTCAATATTAGAGTGTCCATATCAAGTGAAAATGTTTGGGAATTTTCTATATTTTTGTCATGAAAAGATTTCTGCAATGTTACTCCAAGCTCAGTGGAAATAACCTAATATATTGTCAAAAGATTTAGAACTAAGTCACATTTAATGTGTTCTACACTCCTCACAGACCCACCGTTGATCTCTATATTGATTGTAATTCGATATTATTGTCTGTGTTTCAGACTAGAGTTTCTTTAGGAGGGAGTTCCCTCTTACACTTTTCATAGAATCGTTTGATGATCAGCAGAACCTTTAAACTGCAAAAGTAACATTTGTTTTGTCCATTACGTATTTGACCTATCTGCATGAGTTTTGGTCTGGCAATGAGTATGGACGTCATTTGAAATGACTGCAGTCAGCTTACAGACATGGACATGCGCAACTGAAATTAACCCCGAGCAAATGGAGTGCAGTGTCAGTGAACAAAGGTGTTCAACCAACTAAGTCTGAACCTCCCTTGTGCATTTTGTTCATTTAACAAATATGGAGTACCCGCTGGCGATTTCCATCAGCACACAAACCTCCTCAGGCTGCTTGATGGCGATGTGCACATGTTGTGAAACACAATCTCTGACTCCTCTGCCACGCTTTTAAGAAGGTCCCAAGCATTGTGTTTCACATCATTGATATTATCGAGCAACAACGTATGAAAATCCTGTTCCATTCTGCTCTGTGTCCCCATATGTCCTACACATGCATCCTAATACAAATATACAATTACCACATATAAACATGTCAAGATGAAGACTCCTGATTGATGGTGTCTTTACTGCACCAAGGCAATGATAGGGTAGTACCGAGTATAGGACCTTTCTTGTCCTATGAAGAGTCAGTATTTGTGGTCAGAACCATTGATGTAAAGAGAAGAAGCAATGTCTGAAGCAGTGTCTTAGTGTCTTCATACACTAAGGTATGAAGAAATGAACTTCTAAGCGTGTTGGGTGAGTGAGGCCAATGTTTTGTACATAGAACCATAGCACACTACGACCACCATCCTAATAAGAACAGTAGTAATAATAGAAATTGGAGAATGAGAAGGGAGGTACAGACTTAGACATTCAAGGAGACTGAATCTACTTGACATTGTGATCCTCTGGCTCTAAAAAATTGGCAGAGAAGAAGCAAATGCGAATGTTAATTTTAATGTAAAAGTGCCCCTATTTTGATCTATATTTTGATTGAATCTAGTGACAGCACCAGGGTGGTTTATCATCACCCAGCTTCACTTTCAAACATGGCCAAGTATAGATCGTAAATTATCTTCCTCAAACTGAGAAATCTATGTCCCCAATCATGATCACTTGTGATCACATCCACTCAATAGGCAGATACAGGAGAAACTCATTGCAAGTAACGGAGCAGAATTTAGGATAAGGATCCCTAAACAAATGTGAATCAAGGAACCAGTCTTTTGACCACAGAGTTTAAGAGAACAATGTTCCAGTAGATATGCTAGCCTGAGCACCAACAGTGTACTAAAGCCAATGGGAAGGAAATCCTGGAAAATCTAGAAGAGGAAATTTGGCATGGAGATTGTGAAGAACCTATGAAAGAAAAAGAGCTATTGGCAAGAATCCAGATAAATCAGACAGATAAAAATAAAACAGACTTTCAAGAGGGAGAAACTGAGTGAGCGAGTCAGGAAACAGACAGACAGTGACCACTGGGCTATGGAAATAGTTTAGTTAAATCTATATGAGCATGGAAATCTGTGTTTGAGCCCCAGAACTTATATTAAAAAGCCAGGTGTAATAAAGCACATTTGTTATCTTTGTATTCTGGATACAGCAGAGAAAGGTAGAGCCCTAGGGCTTCAAGGCTAGCCAGCATAGTTGAATCAGTGAGTTTCAGGTCAATGGATCGATTCCATCTCAAATAAATAAGGTGAAGAGCATATGAGAAATGACAGGGAGGGTTGACATATGGCCTCCACATGTATGCACAGACATGTACAAATGTGAACTCCCAAACCACACAGACTTCCACCTGCTAGCCCCACCCACACTGCCAAAAGACATAAGGAACAACCTATACCCTTGGACATAGCAGTTTGGAAGGATTTGATGTCCTTAGGAATGGAGAGCTTACTGGACTGAAAAGGTAAATAATGGAATTACAACAGGAAGAAGAGGGGTGAATGGAAGCATATAGAAAAACTGGAGGTGTTAGTCACACCGACTTGGCCACATCCCCACAAGATAACTTGTTTAATTTCAGCTCCAGTCACTCTCCAATAATTTAATGGTTATTCATCAAATGGTTATAAGGTAGGGCCTAAAGAGATGGCTCAGTGGGTAAAGGGCTTGTTGCACAAGCATGAGGGCAGAATCTGAATATCCAGCTACAGTACAATTAGATGTACTAATGTACAATTATAACCCCAGATCTGAGTAGGTTAGAGAAAAGAAGGTTCCAGAGCTTGGTAGCCAACCATCCTAGACAAATTGAAGAGCTCCAGGTTCAATGGGAGACCCTGTCCCAAGAACAATAAAGGGGAGAGCAACTTCAGAAGACACCTAATATCAACCTCTGGTCTGTGCACACATATACACACAAATGTACAAACACACACATGTATAAGCACATACAAAATATTATAAAGGATATAATATGTTATGTGCTAGGCAAAGAACTATTTAACAAGGAACATGGGCTTTATTTTTTTCTGACACGTTAAGTCCTGACACAGGAATATGCCCTGAGCTTAATTTATAATAATAAAAACAGTCAGGTCACAGTTAGCAACTTCTTCCTGCATGTCAGTCATTGGACTTGTGAGTCCAGGTGAATTATATGACTTTCTCCAATCACTTTATCCTACAAAATCTATGAAAGAAGTACCAGTTTGTGGTCCAAAAATGCAGATAAGGAAACTAAGGCACAAACTGACTTAAAAACATATTGGTTGCTACTGTAATTGGGCCAGAACAGTCAGGAGAATATACAGAGTCTGGCCTCAAAACCATCTTTTTTTTTTTTAACTTATTATTTTGTCTTCTGTAGCCAAAAGACACACTACACCCACACCCTTCCCAACTGTATCTACCAGCCCCACAGAGTCGCCACAGAGTGTACTCTCATAAATGATAAAATTCAGAAAAATAGGAAATGGGAATTAATGGAAACAAGGAAGAAGAAAGAATATGGGAAGAGAGATGGGAGAGAGAATAGAGGGACAAGCTTTTCCTGAGAGCGAGGAGTCTCATCAGGGTCATATGTTAATGAAAACTTGAAAGATGTGTAGTCATTTACTAGGTCAAGAATGTTGTTGGAAATAGCTCAATATGTACTTGCAAACAGCACATTTCCAATCTCTTCCATCTTCCAGGATAAGATGACACATCCTTGAATCATCTAAAGAGGCTGCCCTTTAAGCACATGCCCAGGAAACATGATTGGTTCCCATCTTTTGTTTTAGACCTTGACCTGAATGACTACTAACTATACCTACAACTCTGGCCTTCTGACTACATATCTGGCCAACTAACTCAAATATTAGATTCTAATGGATGCTTTCTCAGGATCTTTTGTACAGCATCTTAGCAGATGTAGTGTCATAAAGGAAACCCTTCTGGATGATGTCTCCAGGAATGTTAAGCCCCACTAAATAGGTTTCCCTCTGTTATCTCTTTAAATGTGTTTACAGTCATGATTCTAGTAAGACAAGAACAAACCTTTAAGTGCTTCAGATAGGATCTTTCCTCCACTGTAATTCTTAAATTCTTCTAACAATTGGCTATTTCTTTCCCGCCTTCTTGTGGTTCCTGGTACCAAAAGAACAGAAGCAAAACGGTACAGTTTTTAATACTAGGAAGGGTGACCTTGACCAACATCCAGAGGACCTTCTGTCTTTCTAATCATCTGAGTGAACTGTTCCCAAAGACTATCCTCTTTCTTCTCATTTCTTATACCTATAGAGGCATGGCTCAACCCAGCTGCCCCTCCCACTTAACATATAGCCCTTCTGTTTTTCTCAGTAAGTTTCCTGTGACTGTCATTAAGGTTGTTTGACCAAGTCCTTTGTGTTTGAGTGGGAGTATTTGAAGCCCAGAGTGCACAGCACATGCTTGTACGTTTATGTGAGTTCTACTGCCCAGTTTTGATAACCAAATGTGCTTAGCAAGTACCCAAGCTGGAAGGAGAAGTTCTGGACGCCAACCCAGTGGCAACTTACGTCTCCAAAGAAGACAAAGGAACATTGGTAAGTTTACCACAGTCTCTATTCAAAATTCTTGCTTAGTTTAGCTCATGTGCTCCAAGACTGGATTCTTAATTAGCTTGCGTTGGGGTAGCATTGTCTCGTGTCTGACAGAATCTTCACTGAACTATACAAAAGCCCTGCAGACCTAACAGAGCAAGGAACTCAAGTGAGGGGAAGAAAACTTAACTGCTGATTGGATTCTGTCTTCCCAAACACCTGGCAGAGGCAATGGCTCTGTCTCACTAAGTAATCTTTAATTTGGAATTACAAAGACAATTAGCTCTCTAATGAGTTAGAGCAAGGGAGAGGATATGACAGTGAGGAGAAAAAAAAAAACACCACCAGATGATATCTGTAAATGTCCAAAAATATCATACTCATCCTCAGTAAAAGTATTTTCAAAGATTTCTTTCATTTTTCTTTTTTATTTTTAAATACTAGACCATGTAGACATTATTCCAAGGTGTGAGCTAGAAGGCTCTAACTTGCTACATTACTTGAAGGTTGGCAGTCGTGAGTTCATAGTCTTTTCCCTAATAATGGCTGAGTAGAGACAGTTTCAGCATTATAATTAAGAATTGGCTCTGCTGCCTAAAAACTAAAAGCAGTGGAGAAAATTAGCACCCATCTTCAAACAAACAAACAACAACAACAAAAAAGCAAAATAGTTTCATTCTAATAAATAAATATGAAAGAAACCTGTCCTTGATTCAAGAGGAAAACACAAAGATAAAGTACCAAAGACTGTGTCTGAGGCTGTTTTGGTAGAAAATGACTGTAAAGAAAAAGCCTACTGTGTTTGTATACTTGACAAAGGAAGGAGTCACACCTGCTTCAAAGCTAGACTTAGCTTAGAGTTTAGCGTGAGGCATTCTTTGGATCTCAACAGCCCGATCTTTACTTTTACCAAGTGTTATTCCTATGATAACAACCCTTTCATCTGGCTGATATAGTATCTCATGAGAACATGACCCAGACAAAATTTTTATCTCGTTCTGGCATAAGCTGGATAGTCTTACTTTGAGGAAGTTGAGTTACCTCTTTGTGACTGAAGATTTTGCACTTTAAAAAAAAAAGTGGGGAAGAGAAACGAGAAGTGAAAATGCAAGGAGGCTGCCAAAGTGGCCCATTGGGTGATAGATAGCATGTACCACTCAAGCCTGTTGACCTGAGTACTATCCTCTAAATGCACATTATGGAAGAAGAGATCAGACTCTGCTAAGTCACCTTCTAGCCTCCAGTAACCCCATACACAAACACACAAGAAACATTATTAAAAGGAATGGGGGAGAATAAGAATGAGATGAGATTTCAGACCATAGCACGTTCCTCAGTGATTATGGTTCAGCCTTACAGAAAACAGAAATTCTTAAAGTCATCTTCAAGGTTAAGGAGAAACACTGAGCTTCATGGTGTGTAAGAGCAGAACGGTGATCCCAGTCCAACACACACTGGCTGAATAAACAGTGATATCAATGGCTATGTTCTGCAAGCTCAATCACAATGTGATTGTGGAGTCTGAAGGTGGTCAGGGCATTTTGCCTCCCTCCTGTGCTCACTAAAGCACTTCAAGGTCAACATCAAAAGCCCATCGAGGACTGGCTGGAGAGAGAAAGAGATGGTTCCAGACTTCGGAGGCTCAGCTGCTCGTTCATTTCATGTCATATGACAGCCTGTAACTTCAACTCCAAGGGATCTGGCACCTGCATCTAGCCTCTACAAGCATGCACACGCACATGCACAGGCACACTCACATGACACTTACAAGCACACATGCAATTAGCAGACATACATACATACATACATACATAGAAGTAATATATTTTTTTAAAAAATTGGAGATACAATTGAGTAAGGAAAAAATCTAAATGTACAAATTATATTTCAGGTAGAACTAGCAGAAATTTAAAAGTTGTAGTTTGAGCAGCACAGCCTTCATCTTGGTGTAAATTATCAGTGAAGTTTAAACCATACTACTCAGTGTTAGTTAAATATTAGCACTGATTCCATGGATGTTTAAATGGATATATATGACTATGCCTCCAGCTTAGTGGGCAATCATGATAACACACCTCATAAACCCAGCCTACGGAGGCTGAAGCAGGAGCATTTTGAAATCAAAGCCAGCCCAATTACTTATTGAAGTCCTGCCCTGAAAAGCAAAACAAACAGAAAGGTAGAAAGCCTTCAAAATAATGCCAAGAACACAAAAAGGTTCTAGAATTATTGTAAAATAGAAAAATCATATAAAATAGATAGGCCTTAAAGGTTGAAGCCAACTAGTATTAATGATTCCCCTAAAATTATGTCTTAAATTTTAAAATAGTTAGGTCAAAGGTACAATATATTGATGGAGAGAAGGCTTTTGGAAATCGCCGAAGTTACTTACCTCTCACCGCACATCAGCTTGCTCACCTGCCAGTGTTCTGATCTGGTTCTGTATTCGTTAATCACAGAAGACTGTAGCAGGGAACAGGTCTGATTTAATTACCTGTTTTGTTCAGGAGGTTATTGCTTCCTATAATTATTTCTTTTTTGCCAACTCAAGAAATAAGACTGTTATTACTAAACTTCATTTAAAGTATCTAATCACTCTTGCAAAAACATTTATCACTTAATCTGTACAAATCAGTAAATCAAAGCTTGACTATTTGCCTTAAAAGCTCAGCTCACAGGATGCTAAGTTAAACTAATAAGCAGCGTCCATCATAGTGCCATGAACAAGGTAGTCCACATTACAGGCTCTGTGCTAGCCATCCATTATAGGAAACATCTGCTGCAAATTAGTCCACTACAGTACCGATCTGTCTAAGTGCTTCTGCAGGGACCCGCCTTCGTCATCCCTGCAAATGAGTTAGATGGTAGCATCAAAATTTTACCAGGTTTGCCATCGCGCATGACAGCAGTCATCTTTCAGTCTGTGCTGAGACCTGGATGGAAACTGCACAGTATTTCATCCTACAGTTGCATAACAAACTACTCACAGGCTACACTGCTGGAGAACCACAAAGATGGTGCCTTTTCTACACTAGCTCAGTCATTGCCTGAGGAGGAGAACATGAGGTTAGACTCCTTAAATGGATGATGGATATATCCAATTAAAAATATGAAATTGATGATCTCCAAGAGCATTTTTGTCAACATTTGATCAATTCTGTGAAACATGTCCATCCTTTGGGGCATGTATCTTATAGAACATTTTGATTTCCAGGAAAACCATTAGAACCTTTGCAACAAACATATCCAAGTATATTAAGTACACACACACACAAACACACACACACACACACTCACCATTATTTATGGGGTTTTTGTTGTTGTTTTGGTTTTAAGGCAGCATTTAAAGTCTTAGACTAGGGTCGAACTTGCTATGGGATAGAGAATAAATTTGGCCTTTTAAGCATATATCCTCACTTTCTAAATGCTAGGATTATAGCCATGAGCCATCATGCCTATCTTCCCACATAAAATACACTAGAGAAATCTCCCTATGGTTTAATCTAGAATACTGTCAAAATTGTGGTCATATTAAAGATACAGCATTATACACAAATTACCTGACTTTGTAATTTGAAGTAATAATTCCAAATTCTCCTCATGGTATGTTTGTGCAAAATAAATCACAGAGATATACATAAATTATTCATAAGTGAACAGTGAGATTGGACAAAGTTAAGAGACCATATAGCTATATATTATTTTTTATCTGAATCTGTATTGCAGAATCATAATGAGCAGTGACAGCTCAGAGCATTAGATTTATAGAAAGCTGTGTGGGAACATGGTTCCCTGCATATTTTAGCACCTCATATGGTATTTTCCTACAGGATTTTTTAACTCATCTGTTCTCAAAATTTATGTGATGCTGGCTTAATGAATGAATTTTCAGAAAGCATCTGGGTTGCTTGAAATTTTAAATAAGCAAGTTCAATATTTTTAATTACTCTTGACAGTTGTGTACAATAGACCCTGAAATGTCTATTTTCCATTTCAGAAAGATCACCTTCACCTTCGATGGATGGACTTGCTACTTTTATGTTAACATATGTAAAGTTGTGTATGAATTGGATTCATGTAGAATTGCATTAAATATTTATGCATACTCCATGGCCTGAAATGTTTGATTAATTTCACTTTCACTTGAGGTTTGTGATAATTGACAGGAATTGCTTGTATGTTCTAGAAAAAAAAAAAAAGCAAAACAGCTACAGAATCGAATATTTTCAATACTGCTATGGGACATCTTTAAAGAAGATGGAATGCCCGTCCATAAATAACATGGTTCACTTTGGATTATAGCACATGGATATGTGTCAATCACATGGCTCTACTCAACCTCACTCAGAGTCACACATTCAAAGATAAACTTAGGATAAATGTTGTTAAGTTCTAGTTGGATAGCACTAGTGGTGAAGAAAGTGATGCCATCTTTGTTTTCCCTTAGAAGTAGAGAACTTCCCATATCCTAAATTAATTGCAGGAGAGCTGTTAATAACAGTTCCCTGGGGCCGGTCACAAACGCTGTGCAGCAAGTTCACTTTTTGGGCCATTTGTTAATCATCAAAATTAATATTTGTTACTAAAATATATTGCAAAAACAAATCCATGTGTTTTAGTAAAATTTGTTGATCCCCACCCCAAAATGGTTTTCTGTATCCTCAGGGGGCTTCCATCAAAGTGCCAGCCCTAAGATTTTTCAAAGTTTCTTTCCTGTGACTTTTCTCATATATGATCTAGACCTAAGTTAAACTCAGATGAAAATATGAAATCCTTCCTATGTCTTTCAAATCTCCCTGCTTTTGGTGCCTGATGGCCTTCCAAATGTTATCACCTCTCCTCCCCCTCCTCCTTTTTACCCCTCCAACTGCAGGAGCCTTCTGCTTCTCCAGCATGCCATACTTATTAATACTTCAAAAATCCACCCATAGGTGTTATCAGCTGAAAACTCCTGCTTACAGAATTGGCATAGCTGGCTGACTCATCATTACTATAAAGCTTCCAAGATAATGTCATCTACTTTTCCCTAATATGATTGTACTTTCCTCATTGCATTTATTGCTATATGAATCTATTCCACTCATCTATTTATTGATTTTTTTTTTTCTTACCCAAAAAGTAAAGCAGGAAAGGATGGGAAAACTCAATTTTACCGTCTTATCTGCAGAGTCCAGAACACAATAAATGTTTTCCTGAAATTACTGACAAATTACTCAATGTTCAAATGAATGAGTATAAAATTTGCTTTTGTTAAGATTAAATTTTTAAGGTTCATATAAATGAGAATGGAAAGAATATGACATAGCAATTGAGCAAATAATTTTCATGGACTTTTAATATGTCACCAGCAGGGACAAAGAAAGGCAAAAAGCCTTCAACAATTCATCTTGAAGCCTGACACTTCTATGTTTGTGAAGCCCTTAGGATTTTTTTGGGGGGGGGTGCTCCCTCCCACCTCTTATATTTCCCCATTTTTATAACACAATCTTTCAAAAGATGAAGATCTAATATTTAAAACCAAATACAAATAGCAAAGTATTGTTCACATTGGGAACAAGTTTAACAAGGAAGTGAAGGGAAAGGCTACATGACCTCTGAGACTGTTGTGTCCAAGGGAATAGTTCCTGAATTGGCCATTGATGTCACAGATAGCTAGAAGCCAACATTTTATTATCCTGCCCTACTTCCAGGTACAAATATCCTGTGCTGGAACCAGCTTGCCATGTATTGATCTCATACCAGGGACATGACATTTCCGACAATTTATTTAATATACTGAACTGGGTACTTCCACACACTGACTGAGTTTTCCTTTGAGTTTCATTTATGTGAATAGGCCCCATCTATGACAAACTTAATTCCTACATGAAAGCCCTAAGTTCATTGACCTGTTTCATGTCAGCTGCTACACCCCACCATGTCTGTTTCTCACCATAAGTAGGCGTTAGTCAAGAAGAACCACATGGATTTGTACAGGGAGCCCATAAAGCATTGCTCTCTTGTTCATAGAGATTGGCTCTCAGTAATGTTGAGCATTGTTACTACTGCAGAGTGATCCAGGTCACAGTCTTCACAATGGCTGCCTCATCATTCTCAAGTCTCTACTGGTTCAGACTTCTGTCTTGCCTTGCTTATACTCCAACACTGACAAAGAATTTGTATTTCAATTAAAATTTCATGAACTGGAAAGTAGAATAAAACTTGTCTATCCTGTCCAAAATTCCTTTTTGGTTCTACAATGGTTTTTCCAGAGTCTCAAGTCATGAACTTTTGGAACACATCCCTCTGACTTATCTTTCCTCATAAGTTCTACCATGTCCAGCCACCTCCAGTTTAGGAGCCTTTACTGTCTCTGTATTACCAGAATTAATTACAAATTAAGTACAAATGTACTGCCCCAGATGTCAAGTTCTTCCCTCAGTTTACATGCACTAACATCTCGTTACAAATCTGTGTTCCTTTCGTTACTCATTGATGGAAGGTTTATTCACAGCTTTATACCTGGAAGAAGACAGTGCCTGTCTAAGGACTTCATCCAAGATGTCTACTCAGCCTCCAGCTTTCAAAAGTGTCAAGGGTGGCCTTTTATTTTTGCCTTTATAGAGTACTTTATCCCAAATTTTCAGTCTGTTTTTAAATGAGTACAATAACAAAAAACGTATTATTGAGTTAAGAGTTTGTGACACCATTTTTGTTTTATCTTTGTTGTAAAAATACATTTTCTTTTTTTTTCATTTTTTATTGGATATTTTATTTATACTTCTGATGCCATCCCCTTTCCCCATTCCCCCCTTAGAAAACCCCTATTCCATGCCCCCTTTTCCTTTTTGCATTTATACACTTTTTAAAAATGTTAATCAAAAGCTTTATAAGTTTGGTAATGCTCAATCAGAGGTGTAACCCACTACCCAACCTAGATATATCAACTATCTTTGACTGGTGGAGATACATGAACATCTGCCTCCCTGTGTCCCTCCTCTTTCTCTCTCTGATCACATAGCTTCTCCTCTTCTTCTTCTCTTCTCCTTACTTCTTCTCTTCCTCTCAGTACTCCTTCCACCTTAGCTCCTCCTACATATCACCCTTCCTGAAATAATAAAACTTTTCTCTCAAAATACAATTAGAGCATAATTATGCCAATTTGTACCAGTGAGGTACAAGATAGTCCTAATACCCAGTCCATTATTTTGTTGACTAACCAGAACCTCTGTCATCTATCCTAAGTAAAACACTTAGTTCTGAACCTGGCTTTTTCCATGGCTTTAGAATGAATGTCAGCTGAAAACCATCCACTCAAATCTTTTCTCTCAAGGTAAATAGCCAGGATTGGCTATGAGATTATAAGTTTTCAACCCCGTCAGAAATCCAGAATAACTGAGTTAACTATAATTGTGGGAAGCACAAAGCATAGCTTTTAAACCGTAGCCAATTTATAGAGACCTCTGAACACCTGGACACTCCCTCTACTACAAAACATTGGAGCATCTGATCTTCCGCCTTCTGGCCCAGGATCATCTGACAGACCTTAGTGCTGCAAAATTATTAAGTGTTGATTACTCTGTCTAGGCAGATATAATCAGTCGACTATTCTGCAAGTATGTCCTTTTCTGGACAGTAATTTGTCTGTAGATGGAAAGAGGCAATTCTTGTCTAGTGGCTGTCTCACCACAACTGGAGTAACTCCAAAGATGCTCAATTCTTAGAATTCAATACAGGAAGTTATCAGGCTCAGACAGGTCTCTAATCAAAATGACATTAATACAGAAATGTTTGTCATGTCAATTCTGTGGACTTCTGATGTTTTGAAAACCAACTATCCATGTAAGGTAATCTGGACTGTTGTCTGTTAACTCCACTCAGGTATTTCTAAATAAAACATAGAAAACACCCTAACAATAATCTCCAAGCATTGAATTTGCTATCGTCCCTTAACTCACAGGCTAACCATCTCAAATCTGTTAAAAAAGTTAAAGAAGGAGTGAGTCTAAGCCTTGTATTCCTAAATGTGTTATACTGTACAATGCCTATGAGAGTAACAATATTCATCTTACTTTTATATCAAAAAGAAGCTCGTACCAATGAAAACCTTAAAATTTGTAATCAAAGTAAATTGATGCCATTTAAGAAATTATATCTTTATCTTGATAACAATTGTACAGATTTCTACCAATAGGTTATGGCTATGCAATAAATCCTAGCTAATCCTCTCTATTCCCACAAAACCACTACTTTTCCCTAGAAAGACAGCCCAACATTTACCACCTTAGTCCCGAAGCCCGAGGAATAGGGGCACTGACTCTTCATTAGCTTCTTCAAGCTGATTATGGGCGTTGAGATATTAGAAGAGGAGTGGGGGAGAAAGTAAATTGATTAGAAGAGGAGTGGGGGAGAGAGTAAATTGATAAGCCTCTGATGCTGTGTCTTCAATGCATCCAGATGGAATTCCAGGACCTCAGAGGTTTGAGCAGGTCTGCCCAGCTTTCTTGTTGAGTAGATACACCAAGGCTGATTATTCTGCAATATACAATTCTCAAAACAAATTTTAGTATCAAGATAGTTTTTTTTAAGAGAACTGACATTTTATTAAGGATGTTGGTTCTAACTGCTTTTCTTTTTTCCCCTCTTTTATTGGATATAATATTTACATTTCAAATTTTATCCCCTTACCACATTCCCCCCACCACCCAGGAACCGCTTATCCCATCCCCCCTCCTCCTGCTTCGATGAGGGTGTACACCCACCTACCCCCACTCCCCTTCCCCACCCTCAGATCCCCCCCGAATCAGTGTTCAGCCTTCATGGGACCAAAGATCTCCTCTCCCACCTATGCCCAACAAGGCCATCCTCCCCTACATATACAGCTGGAGTCATGTGTCCCTCCATATGTGCTCCTAGGCTGGTGGTTTAGACCCTGGGGAGCTCTAGCTGGTTGGTATTGTTGCTGTACTCATGGGGCCACCAACCCTTTAGGCTCCTTCAGTTTACTCTCTAACTTCTCCATTGGGAACCTTTGATCAGATTAATGGTTAGCTGCGAGTATCTGCCTCTGGGTATGTCAGACTCTGGGGAACCTCTAAGGAGACAGCCTTATCAAGCTGCTGTCAGCTTTCCCTTCCTGTCATCCATATCAGTGTCTATTTTTGGTGACTGCACATGGGATGAATACCCAGGTGGAATTGTCTCCATACAATCTCTCCTTCAGATTCTGTCCCATACTTTGTCTCGATATTTGCTCCCTTGGGTGTTTAGTTACTTCTTCTAAGAAAGACCTAGGCATCCACACTTGTTCTTCCTTCTTCATGAGGTTCATGTAGTCTGTTAGTAGAATCTTTGTTGTTTCAAACATTTGGGCTAATCTTCGCTTATCAGTGAGTAAATACCATGTGTGTTCTTTTGTGATTGGGTTACCTCACTCAGGATGATATTTTCTAGTTCCATCCATTTACCTAAGAATTTCTTGAATTCATTATTTTTAATAGCTGAGTAATATTCCATTGTGTAAATGTACCACATTTTTTCTATCCATTCCTCTGTTGAAGGGCATCTGGGATCTTTCCAGCTTCTGGCTATTATAAACAAGGCTGCTATGAACATAGTGGAGCATGTCTTTGTTATATGTTGGGGCATTTTCTGGGTATATGCCCAGGAATGGTATAGCTGGGTCCTCAGGTAGCTCTATGTCCAATTTTCTGAGGAACCACCAGACTGACTTCCAGAGTGGTTGTACCAGCTTGCAACCCCACCAACAATGAAGGAGTGTTCCTCTTTCTCCATATCCTCGCCAGCATCTACTATCACCTGAATTTTTGATCTTAGCCATTCTGACTGGTGTCAGGTGGTATCTCAGTGTTGTTTTGATTTGCATTTCCCTGATGACTAAGAATGTTGAGCATTTCTTAAGGTGCTTCTCGGCCATTCGAGTTTCCTCAGTTGAGAATTCTTTGTTTAGCACTGTACCCCATTTTTAATGGGGTTATTTTGTTGTTTGTGTCTAATTTCTTGAGTTCTTTGTATATATTCGATATTAGCCCTCTATCAGATGAAGGATTGGTAATGATCTTTTCCCAATCTGTTGGTTGCCATTTTGTCTTGTTGACAGTGTCCTTTGCCTTACAGAAGCTTTGCAATTTGATCAGGTCCCATTTGTCGATTCTTGATCTTAGAGCATAAGCCATTGGTGTTCTGTCCAGGAACTTTTCCCCTTTGCCTAGGTATTCGAGGGTCTTCCCCAACTTCTCTTCCATTAGTTTCAGTGTATCTGGCTTTATGTGAAGGTCTTTTATCCACTTGGAGTTGAGCTTTGTACAAGGAGATAAAAATGGGTTAATTTGCATTCTTCTACATGCTCACCTCCAATTGAACCAGCACCACTTGTTGAAAATGCTGACCTTTTTCCACTGGATGGTTTTAGCTCTCTTGTCAAAGATCAAGTGACCTTAGGTGTGCAGTTTCATTTCTGGGTCTTCAATTCTATTCCATTGATCTTCCTGCCTGTCTTTGTACGAATACCATGCAGTTTTAATCACTACTGCTCTGTAGTACAGTTTGAGGTCAGGGATGGTGATTCCCCCAGAAGTTCTTTTATTGTTGAGAATAGTTCTCGCTATCCTAGGTTTTTTGTTATTCCAAATGAATTTGTAAATTGCTCTTTCTATTGCTATGAAGAATTGATTTGGAATTTTGATGGGATTGCATTGAATCTGTACATTGCTTTTGGCAGGATGGACATTTTTACTAAGTTAATCCTGCCAATCCAGGAGCATGGGAGATCTTTCCATCTTCTGGGATCTTTGATTTCTTTCTTAAGAGACTTGAAGTTCTTGTCATACAGATCTTTCACTTGCTTGGTTAGATTCACTCCAAGATATTTTATTTTATTTGTGGCTATTGTGAAGGGTGTCATTTCCCTAATTTCTTTTTCAGCCTGTTTATCCTTTGAGTAGAGGAAGGCTACTGATTTGTTTGAGTTGATTTTATATCCAGGCACTTTGCTGAAGTTGTTTATCAGGTTTAGGAGTTCTCCGGTGGAAGTTTTAGAGTCACTTAAGTATACTATCATATCATCTGCAAATAGTGAAATTTTGACTTCTTCCTTTCCTATTTGTATCCTTTTGACTTCTTTTTGTTGTCTAATTGCTCTAGCTAGGACTTCTAATACTATATTAAATAGGTAAAGTGAGAGTGGGCAGCATTGTCTAGTCCCTGATCTTAGTGGGATTGCTTCAAGTTTCTCTCCATTTAGTTAGATGTTGGCTACTGGCTTGCTGTATATTGCTTTTACTATGTTTAGGTATGGGCCTTGAATTCCTGATCTTTCCAAGACTTTTAACATGAAGGGATGTTGAATTTTGTCAAATGCTTTCTCAGCATCTAGTGAGATGATCAGGTGGTTTTTTCTTTGAGTTTATTTATGTAATGGATTAAATTGATGGATTTCCGAATATTGAACCATCCCTGCATTCCTGGGATAAAGCCCAACTTGATCTTGATGGATAATTGTTTTGATGTGTTGTTGGATTCGGTTTGCGAGAATTTTATTGAGTATTTTTGCATCAATATTCATAAGAGAGATTGGTCTGTAGTTCTCTTTCTTTGTTGGGTCTTTCTGTGGTTTAGGTATGAGTGTAATGGTAGCTTCATAGAATGAATTGGCTAGTGTTCCTTCTGTTTCTATTCTGTGGAATAGCTTGAAGAGGATTGGTATTAGGTCTTTCTTGAAGGTCTGAAAGAATTCTGCGCTGAAACCATCTGGCCCCACACATTTTTTGGTGGGGAGATTTTTAATGACTGCTTCTATTTCTTTAGGAGTTATGCGACTGTTTAGATGGTTTATCTGCTCCTTGTTTAACTTTGGTACCTGGTATCTGTCTAGATAATTATCCATTTCATCCAGATTTTCCAATTTTGTTGAGTATAGGCCTTTGTAGTAGGATCTGATAATTTTTTAATTTCCTCTGTTTTTGTTGTTATGTCTCCCTTTTCAGTTCTGATTTTATTAATTTGAATACTGTCTCTGTGCCCTTTGGTTAGTCTGGCTAAGGGTTTGTCTATCTTGTTGATTTTCTCAAAAAAACAGCTCCTGGTTTTGTTGATATTTTGTATAGTTCTTTTTGTTTCAACATGGTTGATTTCAGGCCTTAGTTTGATTATTTCCTGCTGTCTACTCCTCTTGGGTGTATTAGCTTCTTTTTGTTCTAAAGCTTTCAGGTGTGCTGTCAAGATGTTAATGTATGCTCTTTCCATTTTCTTTTTGTGGGCACTTAGGGCTATGATTTTTTTCTCTTAGTACTGCTTTCATGGAGTCCCACAAGTTTTGATATGATGTGTCCTCATTTTCATTTAATTCTAAAAAGTTTTTAATTTCTTTCTTTATTTCTTCCTTGACCAAGTTATCATTGAGTAGAGCATTGTTCAGTTTCCAAGTGTATGTGGGCTTTCCGTTGTTTTTGTCTATGTCAAAGACAAATCCATGGTGGTCTGATAAGGTACAAGGGATTATTTCCATCTTTTTTTATCTGTTGAGGCCTGTTTTGTGACCAATTATATGGTCTATTTTGGAGAAGGTACCATGAGGTGTGGAGAAGAAGGTATATTCTTTTGTTTTAGGATGAAATGTTCTATAGATGTCAGTTAAGTCCAATTGGTTCATAACTTCTGTTAGTTTCATTGTGTCTTTGTTTAGTTTGTTTTCATGATCTGTCCATAGTTGAGAGTGGGGTGTTGAAATCTCCCACTATTATTGTGTAGGGTGCAATGTATGCTTTAAGCTTTAGTAAAGTTTCTTTTATGTATGTGGGTGCCCTTGCATTTGGGGCATAGATGTTCAGAATTGCGAGTTCCTCTTGGTACATTTTTCCTTTGATGACTATGAAGTGTCCTTCTTTATCTTTTTTGGTTACTTCTGGTTGAAAAACTGATTTTATTTGATATTAGAATTGCTACTCCTGCTTGTTTCTTAGGACCATTTGCTTGGAAGATTGTTTTCCAACCTTTTACTCTGAGGTAGTGTCTGTCTTTTTCACAAAGGTGCATTTCCTGTATGCAGCAAAATTCTGGGTCCTACTTATGTATCCAGTCTGATAGTCTATGTCTTTTTATTGGAGAATTGAGTCCATTGATATTAAGAGATATTAAGGAAAATGAATGTTGTTTCCTGTTATTTTTGTTATTGGCAGTAGAGATATGTTTCTATAGCTACCTTCTTTTAGGATTGTTGGAAGATTACTTTCTTACTTTTTCTAGGTTGTAGTTTCCCTTCTTGTGTTGGAGTTTTCCATCCATTATCCTTTGAAGTGCTAGATTTGTGGTGAGATATTGTGTAAATTTGGGTTTGTCGTGGAATATTTGGGTTTCTCCATCAATATTGATTGAGAGTTTTGCTGGGTATAGTAGTCTGGGCTGGCATTTGTGTTCTCTTAGGGTCTGTATGATATCGGTCCAGGATCTTCTGGCTTTTATGGTCTCTGGTGAGAAGTCTGGTGTAATTCTTATAGGTCTGCCTTTATATGTTACTTTGCCTTTTTCCCTTACTGCTTTTAGTATTTTTCTTTGTTTTGTACATTTGATGTTTTGATTATTATGTGGCGGGAAGTATTTCTTTTCTGGTCTAAAGTATTTGGAGTTCTGTAGGCTTCTTCTATATTTATGGACATCTCTTTCTTTAGGTTAGGGAAGTTTTCCTCTATAATTTTGTTGAGGATATTTACTGTCCTTTAAGTTGGGAGTCTTCCCCCTCATCTATACCTATTATCCTTAGGTTTGACCTTCTCATTGAGTCTGGAATTTTCTGTATGTTTTGGGTTAGTAGCTTTTTGTATTTTGCATTTTCTTTGACAGTTTTGTCAAAGTTTTCCATGGAATCTTCTGCACATGAGATTCACTCTTCTATCTCTTGTATTCTGTTGGTGATACTTGTGTCTATGACTCCTGATCTTTTTTTTTTTAGGTTTTCTATCTCTGGGGTAGTCTCCCTTTGTGGTTTCTTTATTGTTTATACTTCCATTTTTAGATCCTGGATGGTTTTGTTTAATTCCTTCACCTGTTTGGTTGTGTTTTCTTGTAATTCCTTAAGGGATTTTTGTGTTTCCTCTTTAAGTGTTTCTATCTGTCTACCAGTGTTCTCCTTAAGTTCTTTGAGATTGTTATTTATGTCTTTCTTAAAGTCCTCTATCATCGTCATGAGAAGTGATTTTAATTCTGAATCCTGCTTTTCTGGTGTAATGGGGTGTTCAGGGCTTGCTATGATGGGGAAACTGGGTTCTGATGATGCCATGTAACTTTGGATTCTGTTGCTTATGTTCTTGTGCTTATCTTTGGCCATCTGGTTAACTCTAGTGCTGCCTGTACTTGCTGCCTCTGACTGAAGCCTGCCTTTCCAGTTATCTTGCTTGTGTCTGATCTCCTCGTCGTCCAGATGTCTCTGTGATCTCCTCCAGCTGCACTGAGTACAGTGGTACCTCTAGGATGCCTCAGGATATGGTGCCTCCAAGGTAGCAGTCCAGCTAGGTGTCTGCTGTTCTGGGTGCAGTGTCTTCTCTAGGATGTCTCAGGATAAGGTGCCCACTGATCTGAGTGCAGTGGCTCCTCTAGGATATCTCAGGATGTCTGACGCTCTGAGTTCAGTTGTTCCTCTGTGGCTCTGGGTTGAGTGGACCTTCCAGAATGTCTCGGGTGGAATCCGGGGTCCACACAAGAGCAGACAGGGCAGATGTCTGATCCAGGCCTCAGATCCGCAAGAGGGGTGGAAGGAGAGTGCTATTCCACTGGGGCGGGGGGCGGGGGTTGGCTATCAGCTGGAATCTGAGCGCTCCCAGCACCCAGCTATGAGCTTAGGGCAGTGTGTGGGTCTTCCTACCTATGGTTGTGGGATCCCTGGAGCCTCCAGGATGTCTCCCTTTTTATCCGGGGTCCACACAAGAGCAGAACGGGCAGAGGTCTTGTAAAAATACATTTTCAATACTTTGTTAAAATTTGTGGTTACATAACTACATTGATTATAGTACTGTCTATTTAGAGATTCCAAAGTCTCTATCCAACAGTGATATATATTTAAACCATTTTAATGGCTTCACTGAATTTTTGCATTTGTCTAAATGGCTGTTTGCTTCTAGTTGGCCAGCTGTTCTGTCAGGTTTCCCAGTTGGTTTGTCATTTCTCAATTCTAAAATGTTTATTTGCCATAATTAGGTATTTTCAGAGATTCCTGTTTCAGGTTGTTTATGTTAATGTAACCAGTCTGTAGCAGAGATAGATAATGATTCTAGTTTTTATCCTTTATAAATAAGAAGAGCTCTCAGCTATTCTGTATAAGAAATGGTACTCTGTGGCAAGCAATATAAAATCTAATTCCAATTGGCTTAAAAGATATGAAATTTATTGGTTCTGAGGATATGAGGTTAAAATAGGTTTTTAGTTGGCAGATCTAGAGTCAGCTTTTCTTCAAGGACTGAAATTGTTTTCACCTCTCTACACTACCATCTATTTTGCTCACCCTCCTGTGTGTCTGATGTTTAAGAACATCAATTGACTTCCAAGAATGGCAGAGACTAAAACCTTTGTTACAGACATAAAGAGTGTGGTCATACCTCCCAACTAGGGAATATACAGGTCTATACTCAATTCTAAGTAAGTCCGTTTAAGGCAACGTCTTTACTCCTGAACCAGTATCTATCAATATAAATGGACTCATCCATGGCTTTCTGAATCTATTAGTATCAGTGGCAGCTGAGGTTGAAGTGGCAGTGAAGCTTGAGGTGAAGCAAGACATCTTATGTAATAGTAAAAGAGAGAAAATACTCCTTCCCTACACCATGTTGGGATGGGCCGAGTAACTATCAGGGAATCAACTGGAGAGGACACTTCATCTCTAAACCTACTCTCCATTGACAAAAACAAAAATGCCTGCCTCCTCCCTGCCCCATCAGAATATCTTTTGATCTTTTAAGGTATACATATTCTCTCAGTGCAGAGGAATGTGGAGCATGCTATACAGTGATGGATATTATAAGGTTGTAACTAGGATAACATCTGGAGATAAGAATCGGAATCAAACTGACTTTTGGGAGACTAAGAGCTTAGGTGTTACCTCTACTTTCTGAGGTGGGGTGTTTCATTTGTGAAAGATTTTATCAGTACAAAGTTTATTGATAAAGATGAGAGAAATGAGGGTTTAATTTAGTGCAGAGCCTTCTACTTATGAGTAGGCATGAAATAACTTTTCAGTTAGAAATATAAGTATGATGATGATGATGAGCCATTTTAAAACTCTAAGTCTCTTAGAAGATACTGTACAATCTGCTGCTGACAGTACAAGAAATGCTCATGTGTATTTTTTCAAAGAAGTTTTAATGTTAATCCTTATATGCTGCTGTTTGTGAGATTTCTTTTGTGGACACACAACACAAACCTTGACTCATCCAAGACAGAAAAGCAAGGGCAGACTGACCAGAGTAACCATTCAATCAAAGTCCTATTTGATACACCAATTAGTTCATAGATTTTACATTAGAATAGACACAGGTGTTACTTCCAAGAGCCCATCTTCCTGGAGATTTTTCAGTCTGGAGAAATTTGCTAGATAAGAAATTTATGGGTTGTTTTCATCAGCAAATTACATTAAGAGGTTATAGTGTCTAAGTTACCAAGAAGTAAAAGGTCTACCCATTTCTAGTATTTATCAATTTCAAAATACCTTTTAAGGTTATCTAGTATAATACTCATGATAAGACCACAAGTGCCACTGTTTTATAAACTATCAAGAAGCTAACGCATAGCAGGTTCAGAAATTTTTCCAAATCCCCAAAGTTTTCAAATGAAAGGGTTAGTTCCAGGATAGGATCTTCTGATTTCTTGTCTGACTCCCACTAAATAATTCTTCTTTTTAAAAAATACACAAAATATATATACACTATATATTGGAACTTGCTAGATCTCATCCACAAATTTTAACTTCTCAAGCTCTATCTACAAACCTACAAATTCCATGGCTTAGGAAAAACTCAGAAAATCTATGTCATACTAGAGAATGCCAGAAATTTCTCTGCTCATTGAGGTTTGAAACACACTAACAGCCTTCCCCTTAACGACTAGAAATACATTATTGACAGGTGGATACCTGGTTAGCAACATTAAACAAGGATGAGATTTCTATTTTCAAATATACATATTTAATCTTCTTTCAGAATACTTCCATGAGGAGGTTTTTTTAAGTATATTTCCTGTTTTTAATATCCAGATTGGTCAAAAGTAATGGTGTTCAAATATTAAGTCAAAAGATATTCCAAAATGGTTTGCTATGAAACATTTTTACTTATTTATTATAAGTGTATATCATAATATGCTGTTTTAAGTAGTATCCTAAGCTCTGGCAATAAAATATCAAAAATATCACATGTGCAATTTCTGTACCAAAATTCTGTGTGTAATTTCCAAAGAGGGAAGTAAGCACTCATAAATTACTCTTGAATGGATAGTTTCTATTTGACACTTCAGCTCTGAATGAATAGTACATGGTGTAATAAACACAGAAGCCAATAGCTTTGGCCAGACAGGGTAGTCAGGGAAGTCTAAAGAGACAAAGCTTGAATAGTACACTGTATGTACAATCTAGGAGGATGATGTTCAAAAGGTGAGTTGACATGAAACAGCAGTTTCAAACAGAAGAACTGGGTAATATACATGATAAAGAGATAAATAAAGAGATAGATGAGTCAAAATGATGATGATATTGATTAAATAATTATAGATAGATGACCAATGATTGATAAATGATAGAAGGATAGAGATAATAAATAGATAGATGGTTAGTTTATAGACATAAATAAATGATTGATAGACAATAGAAGATAAATAGAGATAGATAGATAGATAGATAGATAGATAGATAGATAGATAGGCAGGCAATTAATAGGCAGATATAAATAAATGCTGAGATTTACCAAATAGTTAAAAGCAAAATGATTTTTCAAAAACCCATTATACCTACTTATTTCTCCTTTCCATCCTTGACTATCCATGGTAAGATGAACAGGCTAGTCTCATGGGATTAAGCACATTAGGAAAGGCTCAATTTAATTAGGTGAGCAAATAGTAAATAATCTAAAGCACCCTCCCTCCTCTCTTTCTGAGGGATATAAGTGGCAACAAGCATTTTATAGAAACATAAAACAAGCTCAGCACAGTAGTACAGGAAGCTGAACTTGTCCAGCCCAGGATTTCCACAAAGTTATATGTCCATAACATACATACATCCATGTATAATAATGAACATGCTATCAATGACATGTTCTCTGAGTAAATATATACTCTTTTTCTTTGTAATTGTAAAGGTGTAACTCAACAACCACTTGTTAACATGTTTATTAATATGTATTAATATATAGTATACCACAAAATCAGTCATAGTATTGATTAATATTACTTTTGATGATAGACAAGACTGTTCAGATTCTCACACCTGTAATACCCATACTGAGGAGGCTGAGGCAAGAGGACTCCTATGAGTTCCAGGCCAGTGTGAGCTACAGTAACAGTACCATGCAAACACACACATGCACATGGAGTACACATACATACATACAAACATACATATATAATACATACATATGTGTATGTATGTATGTGTGTACATATATACATATATCTTTTATTTAAAAATGTATTGTTTATTTTCAGTTGAGTCTATACAAAGTGGTCCTTTGTTTTGTTTTGTTTTTCTGGTTGTCCACGTGTTTCTCTCTCTCTCTTTCTTTCTTTCTTTCTTTCTTTCTTTCTTTCTTTCTTTCTTTTTTTTTTTTTTTTGTTTATTTGTTTTTTTGTTAACAATCCAGCCATTGTCCTCCTTGTACTGGTAGCTCTTTGTCAGTGAAGAAGTTACATGATAGAAATAACACAAGTAAGAGTTGTTTGTGTGTTCAGTAGATGTGACTGTCATCACCCAATATTTACAGAACTGACCATAGGATTATGGGAGGCAGAGTGTATTTGTAGTTAGGAGGGCAATTATAAAAGCATAAGTAGAAATGAAATGTCAAAAAACATGTTATTTGTATCAAGTTTTCACTTTAAATTTAACCGAACTTAAAAAAGTGAGTTCTATTTAATATTTGGAGTCCCAGAAACTTTAGTTCTTCCTCTTAAATTTTTCACTTTGGGAAAAAGACTAGGACCGCCCCGCCACACATAAAAAAATGAAAATAAACTGAATCGTTTCATAATATAAAAATAATGTTTTACAGTGGGATATTTTTGAAACATGAAATCTTTAAATTAGGAAGAACTTATGATTAGTCTAGAGATTTCTAGAGAGCTACGTTGCATAGAGGTGGCTCTACCCTTGAGGAGGGACTCTTCATCTCCTCTGTGAAGTATTGGACAGAAAGGCAACTTTAAATCCTGCCCTGCAGCTGCTGTCCAAGACTGGTAGGGAGAGTGGAGAAGAATACCACAGGAAGCCTGTGATCCCAGTGTCACCGCCTGGACTAATTTGCCTTGTTGTGGACTAAAGCTTATCCCTACCTCCATTCGTGTATTGTACCCCCAAAAGAGCAGTGGGGCTGTCTTAGCATCAGTTTGGAGCTAAAGGACACAACTTCCTGATGAAAAAAAAGAATGGAATCAGACTGGATGACTCCAGTTATTTAAAAATTCTCAGGCTCTGTCACGCTACTTAATTAGTGTCTGAAGTAGTGGGTTCTTGTTTCAGGTCACTATCAGAATAATAACAAGCTTTAAGTTGCAAGGAGACAGATCCTTTTCCCCATGTAAAGTCAGCACCTCATGGAGAAAAGAAAATGTTTTGCTAGGAGGTACCAAGGGCAGATAGCTTCTTGGATAGGGATAGGAGCCCAGGTCAACATCCCCCTCACAGTGCTGATGCTGACCTAAATGAACATAGGCACGTTCTGTGAAAGCTGCCTCAGTGTCTGAAGAAGAATCAGAATACATTGTAAAAAATCAATCCTTTTGCAATTAAAAATAATCAAAGAGAAAGGAAAGGAAACTTGTCAAGTGAGCAATAGGGAGTTCTCACATCATAGCATTTCTCAGGGACCTTGATGAGGGAGCACTGAGCCCAGAATCATGCAGCTTCTGCCTCTCCTTTCTAAGAGTCCTCAGCCTGGGGACATAAAAAAGACCATGGCTGCCATTGTAACCAGTCACTTTTCCAATAAAGTATTCTTGTTAGTCTTCCTATTCATCAACAAAGTATTCATCTTACTGTTCCTATTTAGCATAACAGTAGCATCCCTCTCCACCTGGGGTGGGATTCTGATTGCTGTGCATCTGTCCTTATAGCTCCTTATAGAATGTCCTGAGATTCCTATGAACTGAGTGGTACCTATCTCCTACGCAGACACTAGCCATTCTCATAAATCTATCGGCATTAAGGCCTTTGTCTTTTGATAATCTGTTTTCAAGGATCATCTTCTGTAAATTATCTGCAAAAACCTTTCAGAAAACAAAAATGTTTACTAGCTAATTTGATTTAAAAAAAAAAAAAAAAAAAAAAAAAAAAAGAAACAGAAAAAAAAAAAAAACGCAGGGCCATTAGGAACAAACTTTTAAAAACAAAGACAGTTGATACATTAATATGTTAATGAATTCACCCACTCTAAATATAGAGAGCAAGCTAATTGAGCCAGCAGTCAGCATATATTGTCTAAAAATATTTTCTTTATGAATAAAGCATTGATAAGCCAATATTAATATAATAACAGTAAATTGTTTTCACCTCTATTATAGCTGAAAATTATGGTTAATTTTTTAAAAAAGGAAATCACACCACCAGATTATTTTAGAGTAGCATTGCAATAATCTATTCATAAGAAATCTTTCATATTTATAAGGATTTCCTATTTATAAGGGAAAAATTATTTTCCCATAGGCTACAGAGCTCAAAGTTTCTAACAAGGCTTACTATGAAATCCTTTTTTTCTCTTCTCCATTTGGTAGCTATTCTGTCATTTTTATTGCCGTTCTAAACCTGACTAAAAAATCATTAATGCAAATATGCTTTTTAAGAAGAAACCATTACAGAAGCTCCCAGTGCAACATGACGGCCATGTTTTAAAACATTCTTTTCCTTTGTTATACAGCATTATTCAGATCGTAGCCTCTTCTAACCTTCCATCTTTTTATCATTCTCCCATCTTTTCCTTTCCTTCATCTGTTCTTTCCCAAATATTTTCTAAGGGTCTAGTACATGTCAAATACCAATTTGACTATTCATAAGAGTGTAAATATTAGGCAAATGATTGCGAACAATGGAAAAACTGTTTCATGAGGTACAAAATGCACTTTTTAATTGTTAATCATTTTATTCATTTACATTTCAAATGATATTCCCCTTCCCCGTTATGCCTCCATAATTCCCTCATCCCATTCCTTCTTCCCTTTGCCTCTATGAAGGTTCTCCTCCACCTACTCACCCACTCCCACCTCACCTCTCTAGCATCCCCCATGCTAGGGCATCAAGTCTTCCTACTCTCTCATTGATGTCAGATAAGACCATCCTCTGCTACATATATATCTGGAGTCATGGCTCTCCCCCACGTATAATTTTTGATTGGTGGTTTATTCCCTGGGGCTGGAGAGATGGTACAGTGCTTAAGAACACTGGATGTTCTTCCAGAGGTCCTGAATTTAATTCCCAGCCACCACATGGTGGCTCACAACCATCTGTAATGGAATCTGATGCCCACTTCTGGTGTGTAGATATACAGGAAGACAAAATGCACTCTTGGAGCACTTAAAAGTGGTGGCCACTACCTGGTCTATCTTTGTGTGAAAAGTTTGCCTTTGCCACTGCTTTTTGATACACTGTGTACTGAAAGCTAATCTTGTCTCCCCTACCAAATACCATGGCACTCAGTAGACATTTCCTTGTTAAGTAGGTTATCTTTAAGATAGCACATATGTGACTTCCTCTACAACAGTGGTTCTCAACCTTCCTATTATTGACTCTTCAATACAGTTCCTCATGTTGTGGTGACCCACAACCATAAAATTATTTTCATTGCTACTTCATAACTACTTCATAACTACTTGCTACTGTTATGAATTGTAATGTAAATGTTTCCTAATAGTCTTAGGTGACTCTTGTAGTAAATGTGCTTTTGACTCCCCAGAGGGATAATGACCCACAGGTTAAGAATCTCTGCTCTAAAATGTAACCTGAAAGTCATTTTAGAAGTAGCACTCTCATACTGAGGACAGAAAAGAAATAAGTCTGGGAAGGGACTGGAGACAGGCTTGGTGCTGAGGGGCACTGGCTTCTCTTCCATGGGACCAGATTCAGTTGCAGGCACCCACACTATGAATAACAATGATCTGTAACTCCAGTTCCAAAGTATCCAATGCCTTTTCTGACCCTTCAGCAATGAATATACAGACATGTAAGTGAATACTCATACACATAAAACAAAATAAATCTTTTAAGAAAGAAATATGCATAAAAATAAAGTTTAAAAGTGCTATTTTCTCATCTCCAAGTAATAAGTTAGTGCATTTTTCTGGTATTTTTCTCCGCATATTTAACAAATTACTATATACAATTTTGCATTATACATTTTTCGACTCCAGGAAGAACGTTTTCTTAAATAGACTCTAATATTAACTTAATGGCTGCTTAACATTCTGTCACAAGGATTTATAATTTAAATATTACATGATTACTGAATAATAAGTTGTATAGTGATTTACAATTATACATGAGTGATCAGCCAAGATGGTATAATGGGTACATAAATCTTTATTACTGGTTAGTTTGCTACAGAATATATGTTGGTAAGTAGATGCAAATAGAGAAAAGTTCTTGAAGATATATGAAGAAGAAGAAAGTAATATTTCAGTTGAAGCATGAGAAAATACTGAATAATTATTAGCTATAATCTTAAAATATGCTAATCATCATCTTTGAACTTTAGTACTCAGAAGGAAAAATCATTTGCTCTTACAGAGACTCAGTTCCCACTTGACCTTAACCTTGCATGTCGGCCTTTGTAAATAAATGTACGTTGAAGAGATTGCTGAAGTTTAAAAGAATACTGGCATACTATAGATGAGATAAAGAAAAAATTGACCATGATTTCTTATATAAACACATCATTGAAACTTCTAAACTGTTTTAAAAGCCTCTCAGGAGCCCTTTCTCAGAGTTCCCTTTAAGCGAACCCACACAATAAATAATTTTTAAGCAGGTTCCAATTAGCCATCATTGTCGTCCAACTGAGTCACTTTAAAGATCCACGCACCACATCTCTCTGGACTTGAGCAGCTGACAGGCCCAGCCAATCCATCCTAACATTTTCTCACACGCATGCCTACAGACGCAGAAGGTCTTTGATGGCTGCCTCCATTGTGTCTGGTGCCTGGGCTGAACTCACTGGGAGACCCGGGAACAAGTTAAATGTTTCTTCCTATTCACGCCTCTGTCAAAATGGCTGTAGAGTTCCTTACAGAATGGTAACTTCAGTATGATTTGACTTCAAAACTGCCTACTAGCCTAAACTCTAACAATTATTTCAGAAGGATGAACAAATATCAAAAGCTTCTAATGAGTTCTCCTGAAGAGCTGAACAGTATTTGACATTTTTACTATTATGAATAGAGACCAATGGTCATGGGCCAGCCCAGCTTCAAAGAGGGGAAGAGTAGAGTCCACTGTTCAATGAAGGAATGAATTGCATTGACAGAAAGGAAAGGGGATGTTGCCAGTTACCCTATGCATGGACTCCACCTGCTGTCCATCGGGCACCTGTCTCTACTGAATAGCTCATATTTCACCTGCATGTTTCTTTTACACACACTTTCTCTTTCCTTTCTTCATTGGAAACTCTTTTCCATATTAATAGTTAAAGGAAGGTCTGTATTTCCCTTACTACTTTCCAAAATCAGATTTTGCTATCAGATCCATAAGGATTGTGGCAAGTAATTTCCTTCCATTAGGATAGATGCCACATTTACAGTGCCTAGCACAAAACCAAATATGCTGCCTGAATAATTATCAACTGGATAGTCTTTTTGAAGTTCAAGATCACCTCTCTAAAATAGTAAAGTAATAATTAATGTCTAGGAAGCATATGACGTGTCACCTTAATGTATTATAAGGTAGATAGAGTATGGTATCTATTGGTACCATTGTAGTAATCAAATAGCCATCATAATTTTGGCATAATTATATTGTTCTTACGGAAGTTTCCCTATACTCCTGTCTACAGTTTAACAACTTCCTACACACCTTCTTCAATATCTGCATCTCTTTGCTTTCCCACACTATGCCAAATTAATGATTTTAACATAAATATCGCTGTGCTTTAACATAGGCATACACAATCCTGGGATTATCTACACTAATAATCATATCCTGCACTTTATGCCCACACATCAATTTTTCACTCAAAACTATCCCACCTACACACACATTCAAATTCTTCCAGTTGCCCATCACGACACAAGCCCTACTCTTTGGTGTTTTTTAATAGTCCAGTTTCCCATTTATGTTATTCTAAGCTATTAACATCTTCCTGACTTCTCCTGAGTCCCACAGTAACTCTCATTTTCTACATCTTTGATGACTAGCAGTGAGGCTTATCCAAACTTCAACCTATCCTTCTGACTTCTTTCCTAGACCTGGTTCTGGCTGTTCAAAATGTGCTTATTTGTTCAGTTTCTCCTTCATAATGACATGATCCCGCTAAACCTGAAAAGTCATTGTGATTATCTGTATTCTCACTTGCTTCCTTTCATTATGTGTCTACTCAAGGCCTTTCCTGACACCCTCCTGTTCCCAAGCTCGCTTTCACATACACACAGCCTCCACTTGGAGGCTCAGTGAAGAAAACAATGATTACCTTCTAGAACAAGCTCTGTGTTTCTTTCCTTGTTATTTCAAAGTCATTCTGTGTTTCATTATTTCACCATTCTTTCTATCAATTCACTTCAACAAAAACTGCCACTTCTCAAGGCTTTGCACTGCTCCTTTGTTCACAGCCCAACTCTATCACCTCCATGATAGAATAGTCTCTAACTTTCAGTCCTCGGCTCTCAGCAAACCTGCTCAGTGAAAAATACTCACATACTGTGTCTCTTTAAAATGCCATTTGTGTGTCAAGGCTTTAAAGTGCTCTAGCCCACTGTTCCTTTCTCTAGTTTGTAGATCTCTTGATCATCAAATCCAGAAAGTAACTTGCCAAATACATATCAATTCATAAATTAGTGAAATACTTCTAGGTGTATATGCTTTATGCAATATAGAAACAATTCTACAACTTGCATAGTCCACATTATGGATCATGAGTATAAAAACAAGAAAACAGCTGTTTCCTTTAATCAATGAAATGTAAATAGACATACATTTTAATACACTTAACATTGATTTTTAGGCATAATTAACTAATGAGACATTTCCCCATGAAATTGTATTCTGGTTATTTCTTGAAAACAAAATCTACTCAGATGTTGTCTACTTCTGTGTCTATCAGTTGTCTCTGTTCTATACTATCCATTAAAGATAAAAATATCTAAACCTCTGTAACTACCATTCTGCTTCATCACCCACCCTAAAGCAACAAAATCACAGCCTCCTTTGAATTCTCACAAAGCACTATGCATACTTCAAGTTTGTTGAATGTCCTTACTTTCTTCACAGTACCACTATTTCAGAATGTTCTGCAACCTCTTGGCCAAAATGTGAATTGTTCAAGAGAACACATTGCATGGCTTGCACACTGTAAGGTTTCTGAGCTAGAACATTAACTCCATCCACCTATAGCTCTTTATTATAAATGGTATTGTGTCTGTTCCTGAAGCATTGCCTGCCTGTTGCTGCCTCTGCCTGTTAGTTGTGATTGATTTTAACAACCACGGTTTATATTGATATTCGTATCTTTGTGTCTGCTTCTGATTATTTTTCCCTTTTCTATAAAATATAATGCTAATTGAAAGTTGCCTCCAGGCACAAAATGTCAGAAAAAAAATATAATACAAAATTAAGTTACTCTACAGAAATTCTAGAAAATGACTTCTATCCCATAACTTTCTGCTGTTAATTTTTATTACTAAGTATGTATTTTGTTAAGACAATCACATCATCTGATGGGATCCACATTGGACATATGATGTCTTGTGGCTGCTTATGATGCCCTGCACTTAGCTTTATCCACTATCTTGTCTGTAGGTCCCCCGGGGCCACCTGGAGTGGTCATAGTGGAGGAGATTACAGAAAGCACCGCCACCCTCTCATGGAGTCCAGCCACTGACAACCACAGCCCCATCTCTTCCTACAACCTTCAGGCTCGCAGCCCCTTCTCCCTGGGCTGGCAAACAGTGAAGACAGGTAAGAGGTCCACAGACAGTCACAAAAACAGCACCTTAGAGCAGCAGGTGCGTTGACTTTAAAGCTCACTCAAAATCATTTGTCAACTGTAGAAAGCCATTATTCTTTAGAACATTGAGCTCCACTCTGCCTTCTAAATGCAAGCCCCCTTCCTCTCTTCTGTTCACAGTTTAAAAAAAAAAAAGGCCAAATTGTGTCTTTGTTTGTGAATTGAACTAACTTTCAGATTCACAAATAAGTGGCAAAAATGACATTATGCACAAAATCCCTGTGGAGCCACTCCCCAGCTTCCCTCAATTATCACAGTGTATATGACTCAAGAACAGTTATCAAACCAGAAATGGGACATTGAGCAGTGCTCTTGGGTAAGCTCCAGGGCTCCCTGGGAATCCATCAGTTTGATTTACAGTTGTTTTCAGGATGCAGCTCTAGGGAATATTTTGCATTCTATTATATAAACACATATACACAGAGAGGGGTTAGGATATAGAACTTCCCACGTCTCAGAAACTTCTGCTGTCTTTATAACCCCATGTCAGTTTTATTTATAAAATAAAAATCTAACATAACTGTGTGTCTTAAAACAGTGGATCATCTTAATGTATGCTTTTAATGCGGTTTCTGTTTTAATGTTATTATTTTAATTATTTTCATCACTAATAATTTCCTTTGAATATAATAAAACTAACTTTCGCCAAGCTTTGTGATGTTACTGAAATGGTGGCAATGGTATGGAATGTCACACTACCCAATGGCTGTTATGAACATACTTAGCATCATATTCAAATAAACTCTAAGACCAGAAGAAAAGTTTTCAGAAGCAGAGTGGGGCTGGGTGTTTCTGCTGTATTTTAGAGTTAATTTATCTGCTCAGAAGGAAAATATAAAAATCAAGCTAGACATGATGGTATATCCCTACAATCTCAGCCCTTGAGAAGAAGAGGCAAGAGGGCTGCCATATATTTCTATATCCAGCCTAGGCTACATAAGAAGCTTGGAGCCAAATGGGCTATGTACGTATCAAATGGGCTATGTATCAAAACCCTATCTCAAACAAGAGCAAATAAGTAATGTGAAAATCATCAAGATGATGTATGACTTCATTAAGAATGAAACTAAAATTCAGTGTTGTAGGTATGGAGTGGCCTATGGTGTCTACATAAATGAACTTTAGCACAAATTTAGCTTCACTCAGATTACAATTATGTTGAGAGAAATATATAGTTTCCTACAGAACATAATTCAAATCTTACTTAATATTAGGTTGCTACATGAACTTAGATATCACTGTGGTTATCATTATCATGTCCTATGTATGTACACATGTTTCTCATAAATATTTACAACACTAACGTCATTCTGGGATCCACTATAACTGTATAGGATAATTGTAGCCCTCAAGAAAGGAGAAAAATGATCTGGGTTGTTAGACATGGGAAGAACACAAATCCAAATCTCATAAGCAGATTGATTGATAAGTATGGGGACCCAAGTGGAGGAGTTAGAGAAAGAACTGAAGGAGTTGAAGGAGTTTGCAATTCAATAGAAAGAACAACAATATAACCCAACCAGACACCCCAGAGCTCCCAGCAACTAAAACACCAACCTAAGAGTACACATGGAGCTACCCATAGCTCCATGTATTCTCACACATGCCATTCCCCCTGCCACCGCATGTCACACAGACTGCTCAGCTTACTTCTGGGAGAGATGCTTAAGAATACATTTTGTTTCTTCAGTCACTCAATGATTTCCTAACTCATTTTGTCTTATAGTCTGCTTAATACAGCCATGAGTTCATGTTCCTTAGTTAACCCTATTCTCGTCCTGCCCGTCATTATATTAATGTTGTTCTCTTGATGCATCAGTTTCTACAGGAGGTGGGGAAGATTAGGAGGAAAAGTTATTTTGTGGCTGTTGATAATTCTGTACTAGAAAGTTACTTCCTTATCTTTCTAAAATAATTTTAATACTGGAGACACTTTGAAGTTATAGCTCTGATTTAATGTTCTTCATGCAAGTATTTATTTTTTAAAACCAAGATTATGTTTTATTTGTAAAAAAATGTATTTTTCAAAATTATAACACTTTCAATACTCATTTTGTTCTACTCTTCATAGAGGGAAGGATCTTGCAAATTGATTCTTCATCAGATTCTCTTGTCCAAAACTCAGAATTCACTGAAACAGTGCTGAAGGCACACTATCCCCTGGACAGGTGCGCAGGCGTCCTCACGTCCTTGGTGACCTAAAGAAGGTGTTGTTAGTGCTTCTCAGCCTTGGCCTTCTGCCTAATCTAGCCATGATTTTAATGTCTATAATGGGAGAAAAAGGTCCCTCTCTGTGTAGCACCTCTATGGGCAGTTTCTTGATTTTTGGAAATTGTTCTCATAATCTAAAATAACTCAAGTAAGTAACTTCTAATCCTGACATATATATTAGAAAAAAAAAAGATGAGTACATACTTTAAATTTTTTTGATGAGTCAATATAACTTATATTTGGAAAAAATAACATTCTTTTATGTACCAAAATGAAAGTGAATTCCTTACTTTTTGTTAATCAAAACAAAAATTTGAGCATGGGCCTTCTAACTAAGCACATCTTAGAATAAACTTACAAATTGACGTTGTAGAATTGGCTTATAAATTCTTTTGCCTGCAAGGGAAATCCAAAATTAAATAAGAATAATCTGTATATTTGGAGGAGATTATGAAACAATCTTTGTGAGTGGGAAACAATTTCATCTTTGGGTCTCTTTTTCAATTAAGCAATTAATTGTGCCTTAAAAATGTGATGCTCTTCATGCTACTGAAAATTCTTAGGTGACCTGGGTTGGTTTTATGTGTGCATTTAAGATTATCAAATCACCCATGACCATAGACATCATTGATCTTTCTTTGTAAAACTCCAAGATGTCTCTGAAACATTTATCATTGGTTTCTATTGTCTGTCTATGGATATGTTTTCCATGAGCCAATTGGTTGATTAAACTCTGCAATTTGACTAGCTTGTCGAGTATTTTATTAAATTCTTGGATGTGATGATTTTACTAGAAAACCCATTCCAGTGGGATTCTCCTCTTATTCAACATGTACTTCTTGGCTGTCTTTAAACACTGCTATTATTTTCGGTGTGATTCATGTATTTTCCTTGAAAGCAATCTATACCCATGGCTCTAGCAACATTATCTGTATGAAAAGATGGCAGCAAAGCTATTAAGTATCCTTACCTGGGAAAAAAATCCATTATCTCTTCAATATTGAAAACCAAAATTCTTGACATGATAAAGACAAATTTGCTTGTTTTCTAAAACTATGTTCCAACTAATGCCTTTGAAAGTATATCCCTTATGAAATAAAAAACAATAAAATTAGAGTTACCTAAATAATTATGTTATAAATTGATATAAAAGTTATGTTTAAAATATTAAAACATGAGGCTGGTTAGATGGCACAATGGCACTTGCTGCATAAGCTTGGGGACCTGAGTTCAAATGCTCAGCACCCACATGGAACCTGGCTGCACATGCCTGTAATTACAGAATTGAGGGATGGAGACAAGTGGATCCTGAGAGCTCAAACCCTATACCAAGTGGTGATATCCCAGTTTATTGAAATGCTTCATCTCAAAGCAGTAAGGCACTGAATGGTAGAGGAAGACAGCTTGCATCTTACTCTGGTTGCTACAAAAGTGGAGTATGTGCACAGGCACACTCACATGCATCCCCTGGTAAACACACACACACACACACACACACACACACACACACACATCAGAGAATATACCAATTCTAAGAAAATAAATATAAACTAGAGAAGAATATTAAAGTCCAGCAATGGAATATTCTAGTTGCAAAAAGCACATGGCAAAGATAAACCGGGGAAAAGCGGAATAATCCATGAGGCAAAAATGAAGTCAAGTACAGTTGTTTCGTGCCAACGAGAAAGTATACCAAGGGAGAGAGAAGGTAGGCGAGCATGCTTGTGGTACTCATGTTCACTTAGGACTGAAATCTATCATTAGCTTTAAACAGATGAATGTCAGTGCCAACCTGGAGAATTACAGTTTTAATGTGGGGCAGCTCGTATGGTCTGATAAGCAGTCAAGAGAGAATGGGACACAATTATACAGACAACTCCTAAGAAGTTTCAGGTTCCGACTGAATCAAAGCATAGTACAAAAAATCACTCCAAGAAGAAATCCAAGCTTACCTCTATTCATTGCATGCTATCATTTCTAATTAAGCTACATTCTTAATTTGTTGTTGTGGACAGGAGCCAAAATATAATAGTAAGAACTGGAAAAGTCTTTTGAAATCTCTCTAGAAACAGAAGAAGAACTGTTTGTAGTGTGAATTAGCCTCTTTTCTAGGGCTGAAGATGAGGAAATGAGTTTTAGTATATGTAGATAACGTTGAGTTTTTTGGTAGCCAGATGAGAAGAATCCAATGACCTGCAAACAACTTAAGCACATATGGTGTTCACTTCCTGAAAGTTCACTTTATCTTAGTAGTGATACTGGAGACACATAATTATGTACTACAAGAAAGTAGGATCATACAATCTCATACAGTGAGGAAGTCGGGACAATTAACAGTGACATCACTGACTAACATATAGTTATAGTATTTCTCCAGCCTCCTCATAGCATGTAATGTGCTTCTTCTCTGTAGTCCCAGAAGTCATCACAGGAGACATGGAGTCAGCAATGGCTGTGGACCTAAATCCCTGGGTAGAATATGAATTCCGAGTGGTGGCTACCAATCCAATTGGGACAGGAGATCCAAGCATCCCATCTCGAATGATCCGCACAAACGAGGCAGGTAAGAGCCATGGCATGAAACTCCTGTTCTGTACATTTCTCCTCACTCTGAAAGCAAGTTGAACTTATGACTGTTGCTACGTGGCTTGTCTGATGCATTTTCCTAGTATCCTAAAACTGCATCCTTTAAAATAATGATTTTTGTTTTCCTTTTTTTTTTCAGTCCTTTTTAGTCACTTCTTCCATAAACAAGCATTCATGAAACCTTCAGTTTTCTCCCAGCCTTGAATCATGTTTAAGTTCTCATGAAGCAGAGAAAATTAATCTGTTCTTCTAAGAGAATCCGTAAAGTTCAGTATATCAACTCACTGTCTTATTTTACAATGATTGTTCTTGTTTTTGGTTATAGTATACTTCCTTTAGGCTCTTTTCTGTCACCTTTACCACTTAGCCTAATCTGTACAAATTAAACTTTGAAGAGACAGAGTCCTTTCTTGACCAGTGCCGTCAGGAAGTCTGATGCATGAGCCACCCATCTGCTTCATACAGAAAACCAAGGGTACTTCCTAGTCTTCCAGAATAAGTATGCCTAATTGAAGTGCTACCATAATTACCATATAAAGGAAGCTAACAGCTTTTATTATAAACCCAATCAGGATATCTTGCTATCATGCAGAAGAAACTGACAGAAGAAGGCATTATTAATAGAATCTAATGTTTTGTTGTTATTTTGGTTCTGGGGAGTGGGACCCAGTCTCAGAGCCCAAACTGGACTTGGAATTTTTTATATAGCTAAAAGTAACCTTGAATTTTTGCCAAGCACTCAGTTCTATGATCTACCCCCTTATTCACCTGTAAAATTCTATGTAAACTCCATAAAGACATAGGAATTTTCAGAAATACTATGTATTTAAAGAAATGGCAATTCTACTCTTCCTCATTTGATCTCATTATATTGTATACATATATCATATTATCAAACTGATGTATAACAAAATACAGAAATAAACCATATATTCAGAAAACACCAAAGACACATTTAAAAGGAAAATGAACATAAAATATTTGTCATGAACAGTATGACCACAACAGAGAAATAGGGACAGGAAAGGTTTCAGATATGGGGGAAATAAACAAACTTTAATATTTTATCCTCCGTCATTATGTATGAGTCTAGACAAGGAGAATACTGAACATCAAGATGTCTATTTTCTCCATAGTTCTGTATTTGAAATGTAAAATGATGTCAGATGCTAGCATTCAACGTATTTCTTTCTTATTAATGTATTTATGTTTATGTATGTATTTTTATATGTGTAATAAATTTTGGGGGTTTTTTTGAAACAGGATTCATCTAGGCTGACCTAGAACTTGGTATATATCCTACCCTAAAATCCATAAATCTCTGCCTTAGCCTCCCTAGTGCAGGAATTATAAGCATGCCTCACCATGCCTGGGCATATTATTTTTTAGAAGGTCATTTAAAAGAAAGGAAGAAGGAAAGGAAGGAAGGAAGGAGGGAGGGAGGGAGGGAGGGAGGGAGGAAGGAAGGAAGGAAGGAAGGAACGAAGGAAGGAAGGAAGGAGAGGGGGAAGTAAAGGAGGCAGGCACGAAGGTTGGACGAAGGGAAGAAGGAAGACATAACTATACAACAGATGCTCAGTATTATTTCCATAGAAATACAGCAACTTAGAAAATAGAAAATGAAAACACTGTAAATAACCAAAAAGTTACCCACAGAAAACTCAACTTTTCTGCCTTGTAACTTACTTCTTTTGATGTTTTCTCTTTCCTGCTTTAAATTGTGTGAACTTCAAAGTTGACTATTAATTGCTTGGTTAGATTTTCATACATCCATAAAATCAGCCATGTTTTCATTGTGTCCAGGTGTTCATTAAGTGAAGCCATAACAGGTTAGTCATTCTTCCTTTCATATGCTCACTGTGCGAAACGAAAATGATAGCTGACAGTAATACAGGCATGCATTTTCTAAGAACACTGCCTTACTCTACGTACTGCTAATTGTGTTTAATCAAAGACAAGGTTAGTGTGTAATTTAGGAGACTATGTATAAATACAAATTTTAAACATAAACCATCCATTTGGGATGAGTAACCCTTCTAATCTCCTTAACTATAAATCTACTTGAGCTATCAAAAAAATTGTTAGCAAATCACCATTGCATTTTAATGTGTTTGAGTTAAAATTATGTTCAAGTGATGCGTTTCCAAATTCTCATTGAGATTTAGAGCTACCTCACTCATGAACTGCTGTCTCTACATTTTACCCTGACTATCTGCATATATGACGTACTTTATTCCATTAAAGTCTTACAGAAGAAGGAAGTAATGGTCTTCAAAGTGCACGAAGAGCTTGCCTCTTACAGTGAAGTGGGGAAAGTAAGCTTTGCGCACTTTATCCTGCTTCTACTTGAAAGTCAAATTCAGCTTGAGCTCCTAATGGCATAGAAGCAAGTGTTGAGTTTTGCAGCTGTTTCCTCAGGCAGCACAGATTAAAAGCGACACCAATATCCTGAGCCAGCAGTCTACAGTGAAGCGCTCTGCCTCCGTTAAGTACCTATTTATATTACAAAATGAAACTGTTCTAATGGTCCAAGTAAACTTTGAAAATGGACAGCTATGAGTGAGGAAAGACAAGTCTGGACATTAGGATGTTGAGATTATGAGCGATTATGCCTCTGTAAATTTCTCTTCATACAAAATATAAATTTTAAAACAAGTTGAATGAAACATCTCTGTTAAAATTGCTTTTTCCCATACAAAAGAACAAACGAATGAAAAAAAGAAAGACAAAAAGAAAGATTTAATTTTTAATTTTCATATATATATATATATATATATATATATACATATATATATATATTTCTGGTCATCAAAACACTTTTGATAGTCTTCAAAGATAATATAATTAATTGGATAGGGTATGCTGGCACCAAAGTATGCTATGTACTTGTATCAAGGCGTCCACATAAGACTCAGTACTTTGTAATGAATATACACCAATAAAAGGCTTTATACCAAAATTGTATAAATTAATTCAGTCCAACTTCATGACAGAAGGAGGTCAAACTAGTATAGTAAATATCTATTTTTACTTTGGTGTGCATTTATATTTATGGAGCAATTTCAATTTTCTTACAAGTTTTAATTAGATTATACAGAAAGAGAGAAAGACATAAATAGATAACATGTTTAATTAATGAAATGTGCTGCTCTCTCAAACTAACATGTAAATTAGGAACATAAGAGTGTGAATGTTTTGTTATTTTAAAGATGTCACAACAGAGATGACTATGGATTAGGAAATGCATCTTTAAAATATGAGATGGTTGAAACAGAAAAACACAGTGAATACAATAGCGGCAGCTGTTTCTCTTCTTGAACCTCAACATTTTGCAAGTTAGAACATATTGGAAACCTCCAAAGAGGGAATAAATGGAGGTGGAGTAGCTAACTATGTAACATGTCTTTACACATAGTGACATATATGTGATGTTTGTTGAATTAAGTGAGTTTAGATTTTAATTAATGTTCTGTTGTGTCATTCACTAACATGCTCAACACAGGAAAAACTAAGTCTTTCTTAAACTAATTTATCAGATGAGAAAAAATACCATGCTCTAGTCTTCTGTTGCTGTGGCAAACACCATGACAAAAAAGCAACTTAGCAGGGACAGAAGGATTTCTTTGGCTTCCCCTTCTAGGTCACAATCTGTCATTGGGGAAGTCTAGACAGTGACTTGAAGCAGAAACCATGGAGGAATGCTGCCTGCCAGCTTGTTCCTAGGCTCACTCACATTCTGATGCTTGGCTAACTTAGACATTCCAGGACCAGAATCAGTGGGCTGGACAATCCTAAAACAATGAATAATCAAATCAATACCACACAAAGATGCCTATACACCAATCTGATCTAGGCAATGTTTCTGTTGAGGTTCCTCTGTCAGATCACTGGAAACTGTGTCATACTGATAATTCTAGCTGACTGGGACAGACTATTTGACCATTGTATTACATAAGAGAATACATATGAATATTAATATTTATGCTATTATTGCCATCATCACTAACTGGGTTATTATGTTACAAAATGGGAATTTAAGCCATTGTGGTCATGCAATATTCTTCTTTTATACTGAGGATATGTTTTCATCTAAATATAGGTGGTCTCAGCATCTCCCCTGAAAGCCCACTTATGACCCTCACATACAACCATTAGAGTCTTCTTACCTAGTGCTGAGTGTATAAGGGGAAGTTGATATTATTCCACAAAGAAACATTTTTCCTCTGGTTTTTGTTGCAAAAGAAGACTAAAGAAGCAGAGAAAAGACAAGTATTGAATAAAAACTATGTATCAAATTGTCTATTCCAGATATAGCTCTATAGCTGCCTAGCACTTTGAATTCTGTCCACCGTTATTTCTTGGCTCTGAAATGGAAAATATGACACAAATGTTTCTGGACACACAAAAAAAAGTATATTATCTATGCATTTGAGAGATCAATGCTCTTACAGCTAGGAGTATCAAATGCATGTGCAGATGAAAGCCTTTCCCAGATGCATACTGCCTGCATTGTATTATCACCATGCCCCTGTGCACAGAGCAGACAAGACGACTTGTAGAACTCAAAGCAGAACATCTTCCTTCGCCTCTCACTCCTTAATACGCTCTGCTAGATTGCTTCCCACAAACCTCCTATTTCATTCCCACAACTGGAAATTCTCTACAAATCTTACTCATATTGCAGACTTTCAGTTTTGTCTTATGTCTCGTGGAGTTTAACTAAGGCTGTCTGTGTGACCATGAATCTGTCACTGTCTGTTAGAGACTGATGAGGTCAGCAGTCGGTATATTACTATATTCTACCAGAATATATCTCTATACATGGATGAAATTGTCAAGATGTATTAATGAAACACACACACGCACGCACACACACACACACACACACACACACACACACACACATTCTGATCTATTGCCTCAGTCCCAACTATTTTGGTGTCAGTATTGGGTTCTAAGGAAGTCTCATTTTCAGATATATAAAGTCTATTCCATTTAAATAGAAACTTTAATTTCTCACGCATCCCACTTCTGCCCTTCCATCCTAGCTCAGGTTTGACCCTGGGAAGCTGTGATCTGCTTCTTCCCTCTTCTTTCTGATGCTTTTCTCATGCTGAAACTGCTACTCTGACTGTCACTTCCTAGACAATGAGAAGAAAGAGGAAATACCTGCATAGATGATGTCATCTCTGTGGTCTCTCAATGGTGTTAGATGCTGCCAAGATTTGTTTTGTCTACATGTGTTCTTTTCTACAAAGGTTTGGGATCTTTGGGGATGTAGAAACCCTAGTGGGGTCTAATTCTACTGAGCCTACTCAACCTTCCTTCTGTAATGCCCTCTGGCCCACAGTGACCATCATGTATACCTGCTTGTTAAGCCCTAGAAATGTAAAATGTTCTGGAATGGCTTTTACCTCTGCTTAGGTAGCTCAGTAGGAAATGAGGTATTCCCATACAAAACTCTGAAGCTCAATGTCATGTCTCCAGGTGGAAGAAGGAAGCAATGAACTGTCAGCATGAATGTTGCTTCTCTACCATTTGCTTTGATAGGAAAATGGCCTATCCCTATTGGCAGTTGGGGTTGGAGAAACCACTTAGACAAGCTGGAGACGGGAATAGAATGGGATAGTAAGATTGGCTACCCTTTTTCTCACAAGCCTGTCATTTCCTTTACCTACTCTCACTCCAGCATCTGAGGTTACATGGCTCACTGAAAGTGACAAAAGGACTCAGTTCATTTTTAATTATGATCTCTTTAGCTGTACCTTATCTTCTAGCTCCTGAAAAGGAAAAATGTTTTTACATTTGCATCCTCAGAGACCCTGTCCACAGCAGCTATTGAGAAAATCTAATTTCAAAAGTTAATAGAGGAGACAGAATAGAAATCCTGTTGTGATAGATATATATTCTGCTTCTATAGTAAGAAATAGCTAAAAAGTACAGAAATAGTAACACCACATAAGGTAAGCCGGAATTATTTTTTTTGATGGTCTGTGTATTGACAGTAAATGGTATTTAATGGAAGTTTGAAAACCCTGATTTGGACTGAATTATTTACTGGACACAATTATTAAGTACACAATGGTCAGATACCATTGTATACATAGTTAGGGCCCAGGTTGGAAGGGAAGGGTATTTTAATACTTTAGTCTTCCTACTCTGTTTAAAGAAAATATAAAGTATAATACTAAAATAGTTGGTAAAATCTAAAAGAAAATTCTATTAAGTGAACATTATGACTTTCTCCAAGCCAATGAGTAATTTAATTATATTATGTAAAAAAAATGGTCTCCAGTAAGATTAAAATAAGACAGAAATTATAGCAAGCAACAGACCCCTAAAACCAAATCTCAATAATTAGAACAAAGAAAATAACAGTATGCTTCATGGGGCAGAGAGTAGATTTCAATCACAAAACCCCGTTAGTCCAGGCAAATCTTCTCTTTAAAATACAACTGAGAAGCATGCCTCTGTTTCAGAGGCAGCAGCAAATCAGTCTGCTGACTCTAATGAATGCCTTTCTAAAGGGAAACTATTTGTTAACAATCTGAGTAATTCCATACATCAATTTCAGACTTTGTGCTAAGCACTTGAACTTCTTCATATGCTTTAGTAATCCAATGCAAGCTGTAGTCCTCTAATGGAGCTCTTCCTTCCATTTCACAAATCATAAAGCATATCTAGGAAATGCTAACTATAAGTACAAAGTTGTCTACTAAGTAAATGACAGGACTGATGCTCTAACACCAATCTTGCTTCCAAATGGAGCTTCTTGTATGCTAGTCTTCTCTCCATACCCATTATTTCCTTTTAAAGAAGTATTATTATTTCCTTTTTATTGGATGTCTTATTTATTTACATTTCAGATGTCATCCCCTTTCCCTATTTTCCCTCCCTAGAACCCCCTATCACATCTCCCCTCCTCCTTTTTGCTTTTATACCATTTTAATTACATGCAATTATTAAGGTCAATTCTAGGTTGAGGGTCTAGCAATACAATAGATGCAAATAGTCAAGGAACAAGCAATACAGTAAACACAAATAGTCAAAGAACTATTTAAAGCAAGGCATTAAATCCAATTATGTGACCATTCCCATGATCACTGTTTCTAAGGGCTTATCAGGATGACCAAAATATCTGAGCCAAACTCCCTGTCCTAGCCCAGAGTCATTTTCATGTTTGTAGCCATCTTCCTTGTTCTAGCCTAAAATTTAAATCCTGTCAGAAATTACTTCTTTGTTCTAAGCTAATATTTAGATTCCTGTCTGAAATTACTTCTTTGTTCTAGCATAAGATTTAGATTCCTACCTGAAATTACTACTTTGTTCTAGTCTAATGTCAGATTCCTGTGAAGCCTAATTCCTTGTCCTTGGCCAATGTCATATTCCTGCCAAGCAGCCCATTTCCTTGTCCTTGGCCCATGCCAGATTCTTCCCAAGCAGCCCCAAAGGCTCTAAGCACCTCCCCTTTTTATTTCATTAACAAGACTGAGTCTGTCTTAGGTCATTCTGACAAGTATGCCTTCCTTACCCATCATGAAATACACATTATCCAAAGCAATGCACTTCTGTCTTAGCTTGGTAAGGCTCTGTGCAGAATCTTATCCATCCTTGGCTTGCCAGCCTGTTAATTTAATAACTCTGTCTGGGGGTCCATTTTCAGGTTCAAGCCATGTACTTTGGCTGCCAACATGGTGATGTTGTTAAAGACAAGCTTTAATATGATGAGAAGGGATAAAAGTATTCCCAGGACAAAAAGGGCTAGCATGATCAAGCTATATATGCCATTCTTGAAGCTTGACCAAAATAGAAATACTGACCTCTGGTCATGGGTAATTTTATCTGCAGTATCTAACGCATCACCTCAGCAGAACAGCATTCTTGAAATTCATAAGCTCACTATGTAACATTAAAACATCCATAAAGGTGTTCAAATTATGCCAAACACACTGCAAGTGTCTTTAAACTTCTTCCTAATTATAATGACTACCACTGTAAATTTTAGAACTAACATGAATCCAATGGTATTTGGCATGACACTTGAGATGGCTTCTTACACTTAACTTCTGAACCTCCTTTCAATAATTTGAATAGGATAAAGAGCATCAACCCATTCTTCCAAATGCCTATCTAAATCCTCTTGTATATTCAACACATTAGTAACATTAGTAACATTTTTGGCTAATTATCAAAAGTAGATGTCTTAATTTCTTGTGTCACAGAAATTGCAGAAGCAGTGGTGCTAGCAATTAATGTAATGAAAACTGTTAGACCAGCAATAATCAAGCCCACTACCCTCTTGCTTCTGCTTAAAGCCTGACTCATTTCTTCCAGTACTTGCAAGCTATTTTTAGAATACCAAGGTTCTGTGATACTCAGGGCACTAAAACAAAAACTGGTTGATAGACCACCATAACTGACATGCTGGATTTCAATCACAAACACAATTAAAAGGTATGCAATCAATGCAACTTACATTAAATACTGTAGAAGAAACAAAAGTAATTTTAACTTGACAATTAAAAGAGCTTTAACACATGTGCTAACACCTGTTTGAAATCCAGATCCTGCCCCAACTTTATCTCTTGCTAATATAACATCATAGAGAACTGCAGCTAATTTCCATATATGTCTCTGAAAATGTTCAGAAACTTCCAAAGGAAGACTGTTATTTCCAATATTGGATTGATTTCTAGACCAGTCCATGATTGAGTCTGAATAACTGGTCTCATTTAAGAACAATACAAGAGTCATTATAACTTCTCTTTTTGATTTTCTGTTCTACAAGGTCTAAAAACTCAAGGCAAGGCAGCTTGTCCCATCAGGGGTATAGGTAAGCAATGGTGGGTCCGGAACACACATCCAAGCTTCCCAGTCACCATTGTCAGGGCACTCAGCCGGCTTACAGGTCAGCATCATTCCTTTGTCTTGGCATCAGCATGTCTCACCCATCACTCTGGCAGCCACCATGTTCCTTCAGTATCCTGCAGAAAAAACCACAAACATGTTCTCTTCCCCATGTTTACTACCTGATCAGAAGAAGTATTATTTAATGCTCAATTTTATGTATATATTAGTACCTGTGTGTGAGTAAGTGAGTGAAATTCCCCCATGGAGGCCAGAAGAAGCTATTAAACCCTCTGGAGTGACAGGCAGTTGTGAGCCACCAGACATAAATATGGAGAGCTGAACTGACGTCCTTTGCAGGAGCAAAAAGTGCTCATGATCACAGAGCCATCTCTGGGCACTCTTCTTCTTGCCATTTCTGTAGTTTGTTTGTTTTATATCATATACATCAGTAATTTTGATTCAATGAGTACCCATTTTATCCTTTTCCTTCCTTGATCATCGTTACAAATGAAGAATACAGGAGTTGAGGTAGATGTTATTTACTGAGGCCCCCTACCTCCTGTGTGTTGTAATGCCAAATGTTAGTAAGAAGGTTAAAAATCAGAAAAGTATTTTATTTCCTGAAATATGTTGGCAATTTCTCTTGAGATCAAAACAGGTATATTGCATGGGTATCCAATTAAATGCTTGCTATGTCAAGACTAAGACATAGTTCCTATGACAAAAGAAAGCCAAATGACCACAACAGGTATGTGACTTCAAGACCACAGGTGTGACTTTACTCAACTTTCTGTATTATCATAGGCTTCAGCACTAGGCATCATAATATAAAATATTAATTATAATCCAGACACTGTAATAAATATTTATGAGAATGAGCTTTACAAGTAGATAACATTCCTGAGTATGGTAGCTACTCTCTGTAATTCCACCACGCTAAAGTTGGATGCAGGAAAATCAGGAAGTCAGTGCCAGTCTCAGCTACACAGCAAGTTCAAGGCCAGCCAGGATTTCATAAAAAACTGTTTTTTGTTTTGTTTTGTTTTTTTTTTTTAAAAAAAAAAAAAAACATAGCCAGATAGGCAGTGGTGATGTATGTCTTTAATCCCAACATTGGAAGGCAGAGTCAGGTGGATCTCTGTGAGTTCGAGGCAAGCCTGGGCAACAAAATGAGTTCCAAGACAGCCAGGGCTACACAAACAAACCCTGTCTCGAAAAACTAAGAAAAAAAAAACCTAACCAGATAAGGAGATTAAATGTTTGTGTGTGTGTGTGTTTGTGTGTGTGTGTTTGTGTGTGTGTGTGTGTGTGTGTGTGTGTATGTGTGTGTGTATGTGTGTGTGTGTATGTATCTCCTTGCAAACCTGTGTGCCCCACTGAGAAGAACAAAAGCAACATCTAAGTCTTTAGGGAACACCACTGTTGTTTGGTGTTAGTTTGGAAACTTCTGGTATGGAGTACTCTAATTTTTAATTTTTTTACAAACTTAGCCTATTTAGTAATTATTAATGGGAATATTTGTGTAGAGAAGACTTCAATTTTATTAGAAAATTGTCTTAAATGTCCCTCCAAACTCACCTTTTCTGTATAGCTGATCTCCTCCCTCTCTACTCTCCTGCATGTTTGATTTATACCAGCTACTGGGCTAACCACTCAGCTTCTTAATTACAAAGACTTCCCATGGTCTCTAGCAAAGCTGTGTTATTTAATGAGCCATGTAAATACTATAAGAGAAATTGGAGACTTTCAAGAATAAAAAATGCTGTTAAATGATCATGCATTTTCTTTTGTTTAGTTTTTAATTAAGCTGTGGTGGTAAAGTGTAACATGTTATTCAAACTGTGCTATTTACCAAGAACCCTGTAATAATCTAGCCTGTTTATACTAAGGCAATGCCTTCTACTTTGGTATAAGGATGATCTCAGTACATTAAAAAAAAAAAAAAAAAAAAAAAAAGAATAGCTCACATTCCAACATGCCAGGTAAAACCTGAAACTACTAAGGACTTGTAACTTGAATATAAAATTTCAACTAGATCATCTGTCCATGAAGAGCAATTGCTCAGAAATAAATGGAAGAGCATGGGAGTTTAACTGCACAGCAGGAATATAAACTTGATCCCCTGAGTTAGCATGTTCATGACATTTATCAGTAGCTGATTAAAGGAAAGAACTGCCTCAAAACTTAATTCTAAAGCAGGTTCTCACTAATTATGCTGAAAATATATTTGGTTTTAAAAATATGTATTTCTCTGAAAGCATTTATGAGATTTTAATTTTATGAATGTCATGCTTCTAACAAGAATTATAGAACCTTCATACCAGAAAAGCTCTGGGAGATTAAGTCAAATGTTTTATGTCATAATGCATTATAAACAAAAAGATATAATTAAAATCAGCAAGCTCTACCAAGGTACAGCAGAGATAATGACCATGTGTCACCAACTTGAGCAAAGAAATGCATGGCCATACAAGCCACCATATCTGCATATTATTAAGGAATGTAAGCTGAGCAGAATTAGAGAGTTCAGCCTTAGATCCCAATAGCAAAGCACCGGCCTGAGCTGCAGCTCTTAAGACCTGTCAGTTCTGTCTATTGTATCTAATAGGCTTTTCAAAATTCACACATATCAAATATCAGAACACTGTTGGTCATCGGCCTCTTCTGGTGCTACATGTGTCTCATTAAAAATGATGAGAGACTGAAGCAGAAACAATCTTAGTTCTTTACATTGACTACTTGACTATAGGTTAACTCATCTCAAAATGTCATGTTGAGCAGCTAAATTTCAAAGTATATCTTTCCAAACATAGGTTATTTATGAGATAATTCAACCTAGAAATTACACTTACATCAATGTGTTAATTTAGGAAAAGTTTTATTTTGCTTTCACAATCTGTGAAAACCTTAAGTGTTCACCATACTTTTTTTTTGTCTTCCAATAATTTATTTTTTTTACTTTACTTTATGTCCCTATCACAGTCCCTGCCTCCTCTCCTCCCAGTCTGGCCCTTACAAATTCCTCTCCAACTTTCCTCAGAGATGGGGAAGCCCCCATTGGGTACCACCTCACACTGAGACATATATTTGCAGCCGGATTAAGTACATCCTCTCCCACTGAGGCCCAACCAGGCAGTCCAGCTACAGGGAAGGGTATCCAATGACAGGCAACAGAGTCAGAGATAGCCACCACTCAACTTATTAGGGGATCCACATGAAGATCAAGCTGCACAGCTGCTACAAATGTAGGGGTCCTAGATCCAGTCCCTGTATGCTCCCTGATTGGTGGCTCAGACTCAATGAGCCTCCATGGTCCTAGGTTAGTTAGTCTTGAGTTGAGGCAATCATTGATTGGTTGTTCTCTCTGTCTCTACTCCATCATTATGTGTGCACATCTTATAGGCAAGACTAATTTTGGGATGAAGGTTTTATAGGTGGATTGAAGTCCCCTTCCCTCCTCTGAAAGTCCTAGCTACGTTAGTCTCTATATCCCCCTCTTATAAGAATAACAGTTTGAGTCACCCCCATAAACTCTCTCTATCCTCCCCTGTCATGGCCTCCCGCTAACCATCAGAGATGCCCCCCATTTCCATTCTCACTCCCTACTGTCTCCCACTCCCCCCATACCTGATCACCATCCCCATTCCTCTACTACCTCCTCTCATATCCAGTTCCCTCTTTTCATTCACCTCTAATGACCAGTTTATGCTGAAATTCCAACATTCTCCCTTTGAACCTCCTTATTACCCAGTTTCTTTGGGTCTGTTGATTTGTAGCATGGTTATCCTGTGCTTTATGGCTAACATTTACTTATAAGTGCATACATGCCACACATGTCTTCTGGCTCTGGGTTATCTCACTTAGATTGATATTCTCAAGTTCCATCCATTTACCTGCAAATTTCATGGTGTCTCTGTTTTTAATAGCTGAGCAGTATTTTATTGTGTAGATGTAACACGTTTTCTTTATCCATTTTTTAGCTGAAGGACATTTTGGTTTTTTCCAGTTTCTGGCTATTACAGATAAAGCTGCTGTGAACATAGTTAAGCAAGTGTCCCTGAGGTCTAGTGGAACATTTTTGGGGGTATACACCCAGGAGTGGTATAGCTGAGGCTTGAGGTAGAATGATTCCCCTTTATGTTTATTTTATTTTAGATGCATGTCTATGCTCCACTTTTGTGTCTGATGCTTGGGAAGGCCAGAAGAGGGCAATAGATTTCCTGCACCTGAATTTATAGATATTTGGAAGTTTGCCATGTGGGTGTCAAGCCATGTTTCTAGCCTCATTATTAGGGGCAATATCTCTTGCTTTTTAAACATATTTTTGCTCAAAAGGTTAAAATTTATATATAAAAAAAACCTTAAATATGTTTTCTAAAACTATACCATAAGTGGGCTACACAGTGCTCCTTCCAGATTTTTCAGGGCCTTCAACTTTATAGTTCTTTGTATTCAATTCTACACCTTAGATTTCAGTGAGACACAAGAGAGGCTTACTTTGGAGCTAATAGCTCATTGGACAACTCCTGTCCCAAGCTCTGAGCAACCCATCATTGTAAGGACTGAGCAAAACAGAGAGGACTCTTTCCATATCAAGAGAGACTTTGCATGGAAATCTGAGTTCTTAGTGACTTTTTTTTTCAAAGAAGAGAATTCAAAAATCTAAGTTTCAGATATAAACTTAGATCAATAATGTAGACAAAGAACTTACTCTAAAAATATTAATATTAAATATTTAATATTAAAACAGTTCTGTAGTTATTTAGATACATATAGTTAGGGATAAATATAAAGTGTGTACTTAATATGTATGTATTCACTTTCTTTTTTCTTAAATTATTTTATTTGTTTATTATCCAAATGTTGCCCCTCTCCCTGGTTTCCCTTCCAGAATTCTTCACCTCATCCTTTTTCCCTCTGAGAGGGTATTCCCCGACCCACCGACCCACCCTCTCATCCATGCCCTTCACCTACCTATCCAATCCTACCTCATCCCCCAACCCCCAGCATCTCTCTTCCCTGGGGGATCAAGTCTCTACAGGATTAGGCACATCCTCTCCCACTGAGGTCAGACAAGGCAGTCCTCTGCTACATATACTGGGGGCCATGGCTCAGTCCATGTATACCTTTTGGTTGGTGGCTTAGTCTCTGGAAGCTCCCAAGGGTCTGGATTACTTGATACTGTTAGCCTTATGGGTTTGCCATCCCCTCCAGCTTCTTCAATTCTTCCCAACTCTTCCATAGGGGTCCCAGACCTCAGTCCAGTGGTTGGCTGTAAGTATCTGCATCTGTCTCAGTCAAGTGCCTCTCAGAGAACAGCAGTGCTACGCTTCTGCCTGCAAGCACAACATGGCATCTTCAGTAATAGTGTATTCACTTTCTAATTAAGCAAATGTCTTAAGAGAAACCACAATGCCTGAGTAATAACAAACTGTATAAAATTTGCTATTGCTTTAAGTAGGCATTCACTGATGGTCATGATACTCAGAACTCTCAAATTAGCCAGGAATGGGAAACTTGGGAATTCTTTTGTGAATTTCCTTTCTTTTGGGAAATTCTTTGGGAATTTCCTTTCTACTGTTGTGATAAAATATCATAAAGAAAATCAGCTTAGAGAGGAAAGGTTTCATCTCAATTTATACTTGCAGTCTATCATGAATCAAAGTTAGAAACTAAAACAGAAGCCATGGGGAATGCTGCCCACTAGACTTTCCCTTGATTTGCCCAACTTGCTTTTTTAGACAAGCCAGCACAACCTGCCAGGATTGGCATACCCACAGTGGGCTGCCTCTCCCCCATATCAATCAGTATTTTTAGATAATACCCCACAGGCTTGTCTACAGTCCAATTTGACAGAAGCATTTTCTCAATTGAATATCTGCTTCTCAGATAACTCTACCTTGAATGGAGGAGACACAGCATAGGCATGCATTGTTTTTACAAGTACCCCTACACTAAGCCTCACGTATACTGTTGCCCACAAAGTAAACAAATTTAAAGTCCCAGTCAATGTCACACAGATTGTCTTAGGAAAAGTGCCACAGCATATGGGTGTATCTCAGGTTTTTATAGTAGCAATAATTATAATTCCCAGTGACCTGTGGGCCCACTGATGAGCACGCCATTCTCTAACTGACAGTTCTAAATCCATGATCACATAAATGATCCCGTCTAAACTCAGTGAACCTCAGAAAGCAAAACTAATATTTAAAAAGGAAGTGTAGGAAGAAGGATTCCAAGGGTGAGCAGCAAACCAGAGTGTGTGGGATTACAGTAATCAGGACAAGCGTTTACATGTATGAAATGGTCAAAGAAAAAATTCAATACAAGTTTTAAAAACGCATGTTAATAAGGTTTTTCCTTGTTTTTTTTTTTTTTTTTTTTTTTTTTTTTATTAACTAGGACATATTAACTATTGTCTGAATACTTTCCTTTCTTCTTCATTGAATACTGCGGACTCTCTTGTAACAAGGTAAAAGCAAATTACAGATACCTCTGAGGGACTCCATGGCAGTGAACACTATAGATGAATAACCTACAAAATGCATGTGGCTGTCACAGAAAGTCATGAAGAGCTGCTGAACTTTGTATAGTCTGATACTCGTAATGTTTGCAAGTACTTGAACAAGAGAAGAATTACATCTCAGGAGAAAGAGCCCAAGGGCATTGACATTAGAATCTGGTTGCACAAAGTTTATTGATTTTAGTGTAGATCATTATATATTCACAGGCTTTTCTTCTCTACTTCTCTGGCCCAAGAATTCTTTATTTTACCTTTCTAGTATTATAAAATATTTAGCTTCAGGTTGTTCATAGTATATAAAATACCGTATAAAATATATACTAGTAATTAATAGCTTTTCATTCTAACAAGTAATGTATAGTAGTAGATTTATTGTTTATGTGCATATCAATATTTTCTTAAATAGATGCTGGCATACAAGGCAAGACTGAAGTATAAAATTGCCGATGCAGGCCTGGAAATGATTTCTTTTAATAGTTTTCTTCATTTAACAGCCCTTCATTTGAAAATATTCTCATTCAGCTGTAGATTTTGTAGTTTGGTGCAGTGAAGGGGAAATTTATTCCTCTGACACATTTATTCTTTTAATCATTACTCATTTGTAGAACTTTCACTGAATGAGTCTGTATTTGCAGTGGCAGAAAGACTGATATTGACAGTTTTTTTTAATGTTTATTCATTTAAGTACATGCTCACACAGTAATAGTATGGGTACGTTTTCCTTAAACTGGAGGTCCCTGAAATAATGCTGCTAAGGACCTGGAGATTTTTCCAGAACCTTTGCAGATGCAGGGATGAGAAGAAGAAATAAAACAGTGGCAACGAGAAAAAGAGAGAATCATTTAAAGGGTGAAATTTATTCAGTCATTTGTAAATAACCTTAGCTCTGATGCTAGTTATGATTCATTATATATATAATAAATATATAATATATTATATTTATTATATATAATATTTTATATAATATTATAATATGTAATATTATATATTATATAACATATTATATAATACATAATATAATATATTATAAATATTATATTAATAATATGTATATATAATATATATTATGTATGATAAATAAATATATATTATATATATATATATATATATATATATATAATATATATATATATATATATATATATATATATATATATATATATATCACCAAGCTGTCCCAGAAAGCAAGGTATCTATAATATATTTTGCCTCAATATTAATATGATAAATCTAACTTAAAGCAAATATTTGACTCATTTACAAATTCTACCAATTTAAATTAGGTAATAATGGGCCAATAGGTTAAGGAAATTACACATGCATTCATTCTCTTCAGCCTCCATGCATTTTATTTACAGTTCCAAAGACGGCACCCAGCAATGTGAGTGGAAGAAGCGGAAGAAGGCACGAGTTGGTCATTGCCTGGGAGGTAAAAATAATGTCTTTACAAGTAACAGCTAGGGTTGCTTGCTTAGAAACTAAGGCTATGCACAGAGAACATACTCTGGTTATAGAACACAATGTTCTAGGACTAGAGAACTAGATGTTTCTGTTTGAATGAAGAGGCAGTGTAAGGATCCGCTACTCAGATGAATATGGCCCAGGTTAATCCCTCTCATCCTTACTCCAGGCCCACTCCTTTCATAAGTAAAACTTATGTATTGTTTCTATATTTCTGCCATGGTACTCATTTCCCCACATCTGACCTCTGTTGATCCTCTTCTACAAAGTTTGATTAATACACTTTTTCTTCCTCTACTCAGAACATGGTTTTTCTTTAAATTAGAATTCAAGCTAAAAACAAAAGTTACCACATAATTTCTGGCTATCCACAATGCAGTGTACACTCTGCTACAGCGGCTGGTGACTTCACTCCATTGGCTTGTCAATGCATTTACTTCCATCTGTAATATGCAGTTGAAACATTTAAGCAAATTTAAATGTAAGCCATGTGTGGCATGAGAAGTTTTTTAAAAAAAAAAATATTGACAGTCCGGGTGGATGTTTGCTTCTTTGTTTTTGCAACTAGGAAAACACAGACACTGAAGAAAAGAACACTGACGATAGGTCCTGCATTAACCTCTCTTTGATTTAATCTGCAGACTACTCTGTAGAGCATTAACTAGAGATGCCAGCCTTGCATCCTAATCATGACAGATTTCTCCAGCATGTTCAGTTCTACAATAGAATCCACGTATCTTCAGCTCATATACATGACTAATTGGAGTACGTTTACTTCACTTCATGAGTTTTCATTTCTTTTGTGTGTTTCCTTAGATACCAACAGATAATATTCCATTTTTATCTTGTATCTCTGAAGCTGAAGTACATGTGCTGTCTTGGTTTTCAGCCTATTAAAAAGTTCTGAGACTCTTTTCCATGGTTCTAACTTTGCAAAGCTAAGCATTAAGAGTGAAGTGTTTCTCAGCCAGTTGTTCTGTGGATTACTAATCATGTTATTCTTTTTTCAGCCAGTGTCAGAAGAGTTTCAGAATGGGGAAGGCTTTGGCTACATAGTGGCATTCAGACCCAATGGAACACGTGGCTGGAAGGAGAAAATGGTTACATCTTCTGAGGCTTCCAAGTTCATTTACCGAGATGAAAGTGTCCCTCCTCTCACACCCTTTGAAGTCAAAGTTGGTGTTTATAATAATAAAGGTGATGGACCTTTCAGCCAGATTGTAGTCATCTGTTCAGCTGAAGGAGGTCAGTGTCTTTACCCCATCCCTTTTATATGTCAATATTGTATTTTGTCTTGTAATGAGACATTGTGTGCATATTTGGGAAAACACCAGTTAGCCAAAGATTCAAAATCTCACTCATAATCCCATTAGACTTGTTAGATGCAATTTATGAAACTTTCCCAAGTTCATCTTTTTAAAAAACTTAGTCTGATTATATTATGTTCTTTGTTCATTAATAATATATGACCAGCATGTTCCATTAAGTGAATAACACCAGTAATCTGGATATTTTACTCTGTGTGTGTGTGTGTGTGTGTGTGTGTGTGTGTGTGTGTGTGTGTGCGTGCGCGAGCGCGTGTAATGAATGTAACTTAAGATTCTATTGACACAACCAATAAACATTTCTGATAAAGAAGTCTCAGACACAGATCAGACAGAAAGGGGCATTTGTCTCCACACTTTCAGATCTTTGTCATATTCCTAAACAAATGGAACCAAAGAGAAAGTGAGACTGAAGAGCCAAGAAGCAAAGGCACCTGCCAATTGCTCTTAATTGCTCAATTCATCTCTTAATTAAATCTCAATAATTAAATGCATATCTCTTCATTAATTTTTGGTTCTTTTCTATAGCATCTGGTCAGCATGTGCATGAGCTCTTTCTACTATTACATACCGGGGTAGAATCTAGAGAGTAAGTGTGATCACTTTCCAAAAGAATGAACTGAAAATGAACAACTCTATATGTACTGTAGCTAAACCATAAACTTGACGTCTGCTATCAAGATCCTGAGTCTCTTTAAGCTTAAATACAAAAGTGCAATCTTCTGAGAGAGAAAGTGAGGGAGATCTTAGCTTTCTCCCTACTTTTATTCACATGGAGATTTCAACAGCCCTGCTAAGTAAAAAAATAATAAGAAGAATAAAAATAATAATTCAAAAGAAAATATTGCACAAAGGCAACAGCTGTTTGACCTTTCAAATAAGCAAGGTCAACACTAACTGAACTTGCTGCTTCATTCATGCCCATGTGAATAAACAGCTCACAAGAATTTCTAATAGTTTTGGTACTGGGAACTTCATGGGAAGTAATAACTACGGTCATTTGAATATAGAAAAACAAAGGGAGTGCTTGATTTATGTTAAGATTCACTTTCAAATAAAAGCTGCCATACTTCTTTGTATTCAGAGCCAAGCTGTAAAGCTGAGCAAACCTTTATCCTAGGAGAACAACAGTTAGGAAGGTGTAGGATCCAGTAATAAACTACAGGAGTTCCACTGAGATGTTCATGTACTCACTCCTTCAGGTTGTCTTAGATGTAGTCATGATGTGGGGAGGGGGAGAGAGAGAGAGAAGAGAAAAAGAGGGAGGGAGGGCCAGAGGGAGGGAGAGACTTATCTAATTTAACCCTTTAAATGACATTGAAGTCATAATTTCGAACCCAAGTCTACTTTCCAGAAGACCCAGTCTTGGGGAGCCTGAGAAACAGACCCAGATCCATATTACTAAAGACAGGCTTATGGAGTAGACAGTAAGTGGTACCACTGGGCTTTCCACCTCCTACCCTGTAGTATAGGAATAACAGCATATGCTTTGGGCCTGGAGAAATGGCTCACAGGTTTAAGAGGGCATCTGCTTTTACAAAAGGCCCACTTCTGATGGTTCACAACCACCTGTAACCCTAGCTCTAGCTCCAAGCGATCTGATACTTTCTTCTGGTCTCTTCAGCACTGAACTCAAGCACATATACCCACCACATACCTATATATAAGTCTACAAGTAATAAAAAGGAAAACTCAATCTTTTCCTTTTAAACACAGGCTCTTCTCTGTAGTGTCTTATCGGGAATATGGACAGTAAAGATGAGATGTCATATATGATTTTTCACTCCAAACAGCTGTTTGGTAGTGTGTATCTTGTAATAAAGTACACAGCAGTGTTGTTTTAAATTTTCTTCAAGGTAATTACCAAGCACATGACAGCAGAGCTCACAGTGACTCACAGAAATTTGGAAGCCTGCCTTGTAGGTACTGCCAGAGATGCCTTTTATAATAACATAATTTTATACATTTTTGTCGACCTTAGTTTTGAAATTAAACTATAGCAGTCTTCTGCATTCCTGTTTTCTTTTCTTTTTTTCTGTCTTCCTTTCTTCCTTTTAACATTTTTGGCTTATACCTCCTTAAACTTGAAATGGTTTGCCTTTGGAGCTTTCTCTTTCAAGTTAGGCAGAAAACATTCATATTTCCTTTCAAAGACACTGAGATTTTTTGCTGTATTACAGTGAAATATTTCATTTCATTTGCCAATGAAACTATGAAAAAATACCAGTTGTGCAATATATACAATCTAACTTTGCTCCAACTGCAAGATCTAAATTTTATCACAAATTTAATTTTTGTTAAGCATGATAGTTTGCATCTTTAAATCACATCAGTCAAAAGACAGCAGAACAGGGGACTGGAAAAGCCAGCTAACTTCACCTGCAGTCACACTATGTGATCCTAAGTAGATTGTCTAACTTTTTTTTTTTTAACTTAACAGTGAAGGTTCTGAAGTAGAACACTTCTGGAATACTAAAAGTTAATGCTAAAGTTAAATTTCCATCTATTTACTCTCTATTCTGAATTATTCTTTTAAGTTATTACTGCAAAGATACAATAATGACAGGTCAACACTTATTATGTAATCAAAAGGGGAAATTGCACTGCATTCTAGTCCCTTGGCAAATGACTTTGTTTGAACAGGAGTGGCCATTTTAAAGGGGGTAATGCCATCAATCAAGACTCTAGGACAGGAGAATCATGAATTCAAAGCTGGCCTGGGCTCCTTAGTGAGACTATCAGAAGCAAAAGCTAACTATCCATAGGTAGGTGTGTGCATTCCTCAAACCCTCATTCTTTTTTTGCTTTACTCTCAAGAGAGCCAATAGGAGTGCACATAAGAATTACATCGTTGAAAACAAAGGTTTGCCCAAATTTGACCTATCAAAAGGAATCACTTTTGTTGATAATTATCTAAATTAATTGAGGCTTGAATTGACTCTCATCTCACACTTCGAAGGTTAGCTGTTTCTCTCAAGTACAATCAGGGATGTTCCAGATGGTTCTTTTGTTAAAACCCTTGAGCCTTAGGAATCTTTCAGTATTTTTGTAGCAGAGGTAGCAGTGTTCAGATGCTGCTAAATGGTCACTGACATGAGCCTGAAGGTCAATTTGGCTGCCAAGATTTCCACAGAGATCTTATATATAAATCACTCTTCCAACATTAAAACCAAAGAAGAATTGTGTATCCTTAACCTCTTTCCACTAGTGATCTTTAAGATACGATACAATCTTATTTTAGAAACAAACCCATAATTTTTTTTTTAAAGAATTGCAGGGTTCTGATGTTGTTGATATTAAAATTCATTGTAAAGTTGGGTGAGGCTGCACATGCCTATACTCTCAGAACTTGAGGCAGGAGGATTGAAAGTTGAAGGCCAGCCGGACCTTTTAATAATTACTGGCAGGCTGGAGAGATGGCTCAGCAGTTAGGAGCATAGACTGTTCTTGCAGAGGGCCTAGTTTGTTTCTCAGACCAAATCCATATCAGATAGTTGATAATCTCATGTAGCTCCAGGTTTAGAGGTCTTCACATGCTCTCTAGTCTCCTCGAGTGCTGCACCCAGAGGCACAAACCCCCACTAAGAAGTACCTATATACTCACAATTTTTAAATGTTTTAAATTAAAAATAATAACAAATAATAGTCAAAGGCTTAGTAAAATTGCCTTTAAAGTGATTTCTGTTCAAGATAAAAATATTAGATCAATGATTCATACTCTCTTTTGTATTTTGAGAAATATTTTATAATTCAACATGTATCTATTTGCGCCCGGCTTCTCATTACTCAAAGTCTAGGTAAGAAGAACCCAACTATTCAATTAGATCCATTAGAAAAAAAAAAAGGAATATGTTCCATGGCTGTTGATCACAGATTAGAAGATTTATTTATTTGTAACGTTACACTCCAACTTTTTCTAATATTGGGGGCTTTTGCCTTTTCAGGTGAATTGTATGGCTCTTGTCTTTATTGAAGTCCAGAAGTCTCTCGTCATTTGAAGAAACTGGTTTGCAGTTATCCCTTTAAAAACAGGTTAACCGGGGCTCAAATAAAAGCCCAGCACTCACAAGGTGGCCTTCTCCAGATCAGCTCCTAGCTGAAACTGAGCTCAGTGGGATTTATGTGAAGTCAGAAATTAATAAATTGGCATATTAGTTATAAAATACAAGGAATAATAGCCTGTCTGTGCTGGGTGATCCATTTGGATTAGTGACTATAAACGTTCAGCGGCAGCTGTCTTCAACTGAATTTTTAACTAATGAAACCATAACCCTTCTTCCACCAAGTTTATTAGACTTCCCTATGATTAATGCTCCCGCTACCCCTCCTGGGAAGTCAGATGTATAATCAATATTACAAGCACATCCCTCCAAATCACTGGGACGACTCCAGCTTCTGGGTCACTTAACACATATACATCATCTAAATTCATAAGCATGGTAATTCTGTTCTCAATTTTAATCTAACTGGTTCTGAAATCTATCAATGAGTGTGTTCATGACACTACTGTCCCCAGACTGGGGTGGAGGAGCTATCCACAGCCTACATCACACCCTAAACAAGAGAATAAAAGCTTTTTCATGTCTCTGTCTACAGACAGAGCATTGCACAATAAGATCCTGAACTTTTCGTCAAATTACTTGAGTTCAAGTCAAGAGTAGAAGAAGTTGGTTTTGTTTTTGTTTAAATCTTGTGATATACAAGGGTGAGTTTGGAAAATACTTAATCATGACATGGCTTATCAGGAGCCTTGTACAACTTGCTCCAAAGTCACTAAGAATTCCATGCAACAGGAACGGAGGCAATTGCTTATGCCTATAGTCCAGTAGGCAGTCCCTGGCTCTTTGTGGTTGCTGATAACACCTAGAAGTAGAGGGATCAAGTAAGGATCCTAATATCAAAATGTGAAGGGATTGGTAGTTAACAGGCAGTGGAAGAAAGCAAGATCCAAGAAAGAGATAGAAACAATGGCTCAATTGATGAGGTGCATGAGGACCTGAGTTCAGATTGTCAGCACCCTCATAAAGGTACAACATGATGGCATGTGTCTACAAGGATCACACTGGGGATGTAGAGACAGGAGAATCCCTGGGACTCACTGGGCAGCCAGTGCAATCAATTGATAAGCTTCAGTAAAACTCCTGTCTCAAAAAATAATGCAGATGGGCTTATTATGTGGCCAGCAAACAAAATCACCTTCAGAGCAAGCCTGGTGACCTGAGTCTAATATCCAATCTGCAGGTGGAAAGGGAGAACCATTTCTCAGGACTTACCTCTAATATCTCTGTGAATACACTCTCACACACTTCGTGTACTTACATATACACATAATGACTCAATTAAAAGCATCAGATGGAGAGGAATACGGGAAAATGTTCACCCCCAACCTGGGACTCCTTACCCATCCACACAACATATGTATACATTTAATCACATATGCCACAAGCATATACACATAGAAAACAAAGTACTCTTTGAAAGCAAGGGCAGACATCATATGTGTATAGCCCAGTATACCAACAGCACCATGGAACTAGAATTTTTCCCTGGATTCAAACCCTCCCCCCACCATTATCAGATGTGATGGCTTTCATACTCCCCCTACCCCTCTTTGAAAAGTAATTACATAATATGTAATAGTATTGTAGAGTGATTTAATGCATATCTAGAAATAACAAGTCTGGGAACATAGTAAATTCTTTTCTTAAAAAAAATCAGCTATGACTGGGGCTGGAGAGATGGCTCAGTGGTTAAGCACATTGGCTACGTTTCCAGAGGTCTCAGTTCAATTACCAGCAACTACATGGTGACTCCCAACCATCTGTAAGGGAATTACAGACTCCCTCTTCTGCTGTGCATGAAAACAGAGCACTCATATACATTCAATAAGTCTTTAAAAGAAAGAGCCAATTATGACTACTCTAAGGTCTTTACCTATTAAGTGTATGTTTAAGCATATTCTCTCATTCCTGTCAGTCCTTGGAGGCAATTAAACAGTAAAAGAACCAATTGTATTTGTTTTCTTCTCTACCTCCAAAAATGACTCTTTAGAACTTGTGAGTGATGAGCTGGGAAGGTGGCTCAGAGGTTGAAGGACTTGCCACCAGAGAAGAAGATGAGAGTCCAAATCTCTAGAATGCACATAAATGCTGAGTGTCCCAGACACCCTTTCTGCTTGTCTGTAATTCTAGTCGTTAGGCAGAATATCCCGGGAGCAAGATGGCTGCCAGAGAAAGCTATTTATGGGTTTCATTGAGAGTCTCTGCCTCAAATGCTAAGTTTAAAAATTGAGAGAGGCAAATTTCTGATACCAACCTCAGATCCTCATACAAATGTGCACCTACATACATACACACTACACATATACATACACACTACACACCTACATACACGCTGCACACATACATACACACTATACACATACATATGAGACAAAGGAGAGAAAATGAGAACAAGTCAACAAATTTAAGACAGGGAAGGGACACTTTTGGAAGCAGAGGTTTGAACGAAGTAACATTCCCCCCCCCCCAAAAAAAAACAACCTAAAGAATTTTAATTTTGTAGAATAAATGAGATTGATACATTGGCTTATATCAATTTGCTAGAATACCACAAGCCCACTGAGCATGTATTCCTGACTTCTGGTGCAAACGATTTTCTCAGTCTGCCTATGGAGATGTTCTCTTCTGCAGTTGCAGTGAACTTTCAGGCAGGACAGGAGATCCCAGCCAGAGATTCTGCTCTCCAGCCAGTAATCCTTGTTTGCAAACACTTTGTCAGTTCAGCTCTAAACAGTACATAGTTTGGAATAACCTGGTACAGCTGAGGCTGTACTTTTTTCCCTGTTGAAATTCTATTTCAAGTTAGCATGGGTGGACTGTAGATGTTTTGATCTAGAAGGTGAACTGATTTAAGGCTGTTTGTCACTGCTCATTCAAGGGATGTGACTGTGACCCATAGCCCCCAGGGAAGTGTGTGTGACTCATCAGGATGGGATCTGACCTGAATTTAAAATCCTCAAAGCATATCAGTGAAATTAAAGTTCTTGTTTAGGAAGCAGTTGCTAGCCATCTCTTCGTGCGTTCTTTTTTAGTCTTTTACTTTTTACATTTAATTTTCGATTTGAGACACATTTAAATGTGTCTGGTACTCATGAAAGCTAACGGGGAAATAACTTCTCTCTGGAGATAAAGAGCGAGTGATAGAAGGCTGCCACCCAGCCATGTGTTTTTGTGCTTCAGAAATTATTTATCCCTCTGCAGTCTTCTCTGACAAAGATGTAATTGCCTCAGCAATATAAAAGCGGATAGAAAGCGTTTGGCATGTGAATCGCTGCATTCATTCTGAGAACTGACACAGTGACAGCCAAAGTGTAGCTCCTCTGAAATGACTCCTACCCAAACGGGAACGATCCAGTTCTGTGTGCCTCTAAACTGCCAGCATCCCCTTTCTTTAACGACAGAATGGAGAAGTTAAACCTCTGTTAAACAGCTTAACAAATCTCCTACACATCTGCTAGCGGTGGTTCTAGAGTAAGACAGAAGCTCTTCTCTTGTAAGAAAAAAATTGAATAGATGAATAATAGATTGTAAAGTAGTATGAAGCACAAGACTGAGCGAAGGATGTTTACAGGTTGCCAGAATGAGCAGCCACAGTTGATACAGTGCAGGAATCAATGTCAACTTGTGTGTGAAAATCAAATAAATTTACCAGAATATTTTTGAATTGGTTCACTTACAGCATGTGGAATATTTTTTAAGATTTACTTTTAAGTGTGTGTGTGTGTGTGTGTGTGTGTGTGTGTGTGTGTGTGTGTGTGTTCCTTAAGGAATTCAGAAGAGTGTGTAAGACTTCCTAGGGCTAGAGTTATGGGGAGTTTTGAGTGACCTGGTTTAGGTACTGAGAACCAAACTCAGACCCTTCTTTAGCAGTGCATGAACTTCACCAAAAAGCCATCCCTCCATTTCTAGCCTGTGAATTTTAACATGAGATTTACCAAAAGAAAGCCATTGCTTACTACAAATACAAATGTTTGAAAAAGTATTTTGGAGACTTATTTCAAAGCAATGGATAAATTTTTTTGGAATGAGTTTGTTTGTATGTTTGTTTGTTTGTTTGTTTGTTTAGACATGGGTCTGTTATATCCCAAACTGGCCAGGAATTCACTGTGTGTTCAGTTTTGAACTTTGATCTCCAGACTTTATTTTTCTATTGTTGGGATTACATGGTTATACCTTAGGCATGGGACTGGTATCTGTAAATCAGTAATATTTGAAATCATCCAGTTAGATGTGTAACTACTTTCTCATAGCTAAAGACAGATTTGAGAAAATGGTTATATTTATCCCCAACCCTTCATTATGCCTTTAGAAAGGTGTTTTTTTTTTTTTTAATTGGGTATTATATTTACATTTCAGATTTTATTCCCTTATCCCTCTTCCCCCCACCACCCAGAAACCTCCTATCCCACTCCCCTCCTCATGCTTCTATGAGGCTGTGCCCCCACCTACCCCCATCCCACTCCCTCCTCCCCACCCTCACACCGCCACACCCCCACTCTGTGTTGGTCCTTCATGGGACCAAGAATCTCCTCTCCCACCTATGCCTGACAAGGCTATCCTCCCCTACATATACATAGGGAGTCATCAGTCCCTCCCTGTGTGCTCCCAGGCTGGTGGTTTAGACCCTGGGGAGCTCTGGTTGATTGGTATTGTTGCTCTCCTCATGGGGTCACAAACCCTTTCTGCTCCGTCAGTCTTCTCTCTAACTTCTCCATTGGGAAACCCTTGATCATATCAGTTGTTAGCTGTGAGCATCGTCCTTTGAATGTGTCAATCTCTAGCAGACCTCTAAGGAGACAGCTATATCATGTTCTTGTCAGCATGCACTTCCAGCCATCCACATCAGTGTCTAGCTTAGGTGACTGTACATGGGATAGATACCCAGGTGGAATAGTCTCCAGATGGCCCCCTCCTTCAGTTTCTGTCCCATGTTTTGTTTCCATATTTGCTCCCTTGAGTATTTTTGTTACTCCTTCTAAGTAGGACTGAGGCATCCCCATTGGAATAGCGAAGACTCAACTCACAGACCACATGAAGCTCATGAAGAAGGAAGACCAAGTGGGGATGCCTCAGTCCTACTTAGAAGGAGTAACAAAAATACTCAAGGGAGCAAATATGGAAACAAAACGTGGGACAGAAAGGTGTTCTTTAGAACTGTGTCTTTCCTGAATCTGAGGTTGGTGGTGGGGGCTAGGGGTAGACTGGGGATTATTTTGAAGTTACTACAAAAGTCTTTTCAATTTTTATAGCATAGGATTCTTTAAATATAATAATCTGTACAGAACTGTTCGACCTCATCTGTGACCTTTACACTTCCATTTCAGTTAACACGTGTTATGTGGCAGTATTTATGATTCAGCCATGTCAAAGCTAGAAATATTTCCTGGCCCATATAGTATGTGATGTCAAAGAAAATACACTTCTTGATGGATGTCAGTCAGACATTGTGTATTATTAAAAAAAAAATGGTGTGAAAGGTCACTGAACATGAAAACAAATGGAGAGGTGTTTTGAGCAGCAACACCAAGACCTTCAGGGACTTTTCTACTCTGCCTGCACCTGTCACAAAAGTCAATGAATGCCTTTTAAATATCAGGACACATAATTCATCTCTAACATTATCATTGAAATGGAGTTCTGTGGCAAAAAAACTAATAAGGTTTATACTCCCTCTTTGACTACATAATGTAAAAATAGTATTAACATCATATTTTTGTCAATGAATTTTTCCTAACTATAACACAAAACATTCAAAATGCATTATTCCAAGTAGGACTATATCTTATAGTATATAATATCTACTCCTTTATTTGTTAATTTTGTATTTTGAGCCAGGCTCTTGCTATGAAAACTTGGATGGTCTTGTGCTCACTCTGTAGAATATGCTGGCTTTGAACTTATGACCCTCTTGTCTCATCCTCTGTAGTATAGGAACCACAAGTATGTTTCACCTCTCCTGACTTTGATAATGCCATTCTTATTCCCATACTACAGATGAGAGAACTTGGGATTAAAAGGCAGCAAAACAATTTGCCACAAGGTAGATAAGTACCAGTAGGGGGTTTGGTGGTATTGTTAAATATTTAACTCTGACATAGAAACACGGAATCTACACATACTATCAGGACACATGTGTACACTATATAATCAGCAATGACTACAGTTTTTTTAAGGCAAAGCACCCACAACATTGTTTCATTATGCAGTGTAATATCAGGTCATCTTCCTGCCAGTATATGTACTTTGAGCATCTCCACATATCTGGCTTTCTGCATCTTCCTCCATGACTCCTTCTTTCCTTCCCATTAGTCTACATTATTTCCCAGAGAGTTTTCCTTCAATTTTCATGGCATCAGTACAAATATAGCCTAATGTTTTTATGAGTTCAGAACTCACAAACAAGAGAAAACATATTTGTCCTTCTTTGACCATTTATTTAACTTTATAGGATCATCTCCATTTATAACCATTTTATTGACAATGATACAACGTCTCTAAAGCTAAAAAACACTACATCATGAATACATGCCATGTTCTCTATCTTTCTGTGATTGGACAGAAAGGTTGTTTCCGTAGTTTAGCCCCCAAAGCAATTAAGTATACAAACAAACAAACAACAAACAAACCCATCAATCCCACCTGACTGTCTTTGTTGTAGAGTAGACTTTGTTAAGTCAGACCATTCACTTTTCTAGCAATGCCCTCACTGACCCAAGGATAAAAGACTCAAAATTCTTGATATGTCACTGGCTATTGGTAAGACTCTAATGTAAACTGACCCAGAAACCCAAACAACTCACCTTCTTACCTTGTGTTTTTTCTTAACTTCACATCATTCAAAAATAGGGTCAGAATGGCATGAACAGGAGCAGTGCTTCACAGAGAAACCTTGAGGTGACCATGGCTTATCACTTCTATTTGTCTTCCTACAGAACCCACTGCTGCTCCCATTGACGTCATGGCAACCAGTGTGTCGGTGTCAGAGATTTTTGTTGTATGGAAACATGTTAAGGAGAGTCTCGGAAGGCCACAGGGTTTTGAGGTATGAATAGAATTATTGAAAATAGACCTTCTATTTTGCTGGCACTGTATCCTGCTAAACAGATGATTCAATAATGCTTCAACAGAATCAAATTTTTTTGAAACTTTTCTCTGAAAAAAAAAAAGAAAGAAAGAACCACTGTTCTCCCAATAAATATTTTTTTCCTTTCAATAGTTGGCTTATTGTCTGTAGCCAATGTAGTCTCGACACCAGTTTATAAAAAGAGAAAAGGAAATGAAATGGAGTTTTAGACAAACCCAGAAACTTTGGGTGGATATTTTTTATTTTTACTATTTTAAGACAGAAGTGACAACCTTATAATCATAAATTTGTCAAATCAATTCAGTGACATCAATTGATCTTTAGCTTGCACATACACTGAAGGCTTGTGGGGTAGCTATGAGCTTGAGTACAGGGAGAACTCCAAAATATTTTCAATGAAGTGGCTATATCAAGAACTGTCTTGTATTAAAAACCTCTTGGTCTAGAATGGAGAGAACAGACATGAGGGAAAAGCACCAGAAGAAGACAGTAGCAGAGTTGATTTGGTCTAATCAGGTGGCAACAAGGATGCCATTTTTTGGAACCGATGAGAACTGGACCTTTATATCAAATGAAAGAAATACAGAATTGAATACTGAATTAGATGTGAGCTACTGAAAAGAAACTAAAGATAATCCTAGACCTTTAAGACCTAACACACTGTGTGAATAACATACAGAAGTCAAGAATTCTGTTTTGGATGTTAAGCTTTATAAGTCATCTTTATTTCTTGCTACTGTTCGTTGTTGTGTTGTTACTGTTGTTGTCGTATGTTATTGTTGTTGCTGCTGCTGTTGTTTAAGACAAAAGCTTGTATACCAACTGGCCTGAACTCCTGATCTCCCTTCTTCCGCCGAAGTGCAGGGGTGTAGAAGCATGCACCACCACACACTGCTTGTGTTGTACTTGGACTCAAACCAGGGCGTTGAACATGATAGGCAACCTGTTGAGAAACTAAGATACATCCCCAGCCTTCCTTATCTCTAGAAGATTGAGGACTAGCAGTCTATCACTCTGAGGAATAACTAGTATATAAATGATGTTTTAATTTTTTCCTGCCTGGGGTCACTGTACATTGATAAAGAGGAGACACAGAAATTAAGCCCTATGGTATCCTATGACCCGAAGTTCAATAAAACAGAAGAGTCTGACCAGACAATGAGGGAAACACTGAAGAAATTCAGGAGCCGGAGGAGAAATTTCAAGAGATCAAGAATAATTTATTAGCCAGGCGGTGGTGGCGCACGCCTTTAATCCCAGCACTTGGGAGGCAGAGGCAGGCGGATTTCTGAGTTCGAGGCCAGCCTGGTCTACAGAGTGAGTTCCAGGACAGCCAGGGCTACTGCTACACAGAGAAACCCTGTCTTGAAAAAACAAAATAAAAAAACAAAAAACAAAACAAAACAAAAAAAAAGAATATTTTATTGACCCAAATGCTGCTGAACATTTCTATACACTAAGTCCAAACCAAGTACAATGACACACACCTACTCAGGAGGCCAACCCTGAGAAACAGGGAGACTTCCATGCCCACAACAAAAAATTCATAGATAGCTAAAATGTCAGATCTCCATAGGTGTGGTGGAGATGGACAGCATGCTGGGAGAAGGCAGGGTCTTGCTGGTTAAGGCTGAAAGTGAGGATTAGGTGTAACACAGACATGTCAGAGCACAGAGCTCACTCTGTCTCAGTTAGATGGCAAGTTTTCACAGCCAGGAAGTGGAATGTCCTCAGCAAGTACAAGCCAATGGGGGTGAGACAGATTCTGGTAGGATCCACGCAACTGTTGTGCTTTTAAACTAAATTACACAAATTCCCAACATTTAAACAGGAGAGGCTCCGTAAGCACAGTAACATTTATTCTGGTTTACATTATCAAATAAAGTTTAAAAATAAGAAAGTATGGGCTGGGAAGATGACCCCTTGGTGAAAACACAGCGAAACCATGAGAACTGTATCCCTATAATCTATAACCAATGCTGAGTGGCTATGGAGACCAACCTAAAAGGCAGAGACAGGAGACACCAGAGCAAGCTGATAAGAAAGATGAATCTGCAAGCTCTGGCTTCAGTGAAAGGTACTGCCTCAGTGTATAGGCTGAGAGAAGAATGCGGACCATGTTGTTGCTTCCTGGATCACTCAGCCTTCTTTATTATAGAACCCAGGCCCAGGGCTAGCACTACCCACAATGGTCTTGGCTCTTCCTCATGTATCACTAATTAAAAAAAAATGCCCTCCACGCTTGTGTATAGCCTGACTTCATGGCATTTTCTCAATTGAGGTCCCCTCCTCTTTGACAATTCTAGCTTCTGTCTAGTTTACATAAGACTAGTGAATGCATCGTACAGGCATGAAAACAGAAAAAAAGAAACATGGATTTTGTTACAAAAACAATGTCAACATCTTAACTAGAATGAGGGGGGATTGAATAGGGGATTCTAGGGAGGGGAAATGGGGAAAAGGGAAGGCATCTGAAATGTATATAAATAAAAATATCCAATAAAAAATAAAAATAAAGAAAATTGGGGCGTGTCACAAAGTTAAAAAATACAGTACATATTTTTTTTTAAAAAATCAGAAATCAAATAAAATGTAAGTTACAATGATAAAGTATGGCGTTAGTTTTAAGTAAAACATATTCATCCAAGAGTTTTAGTTCTTCTGTTTCATTGCTGGATAGTCACAAGTCAACTGAAAACTGATATAACAAGAGTATGAACACCCACCCTGTCGTTTCTGTATTCTTCCTATCTTAAAACCTGATGCTCTCCTGCTCGCCCAAGACTATTCTCTTATTCCTGCATATCTCTCCTGCTAAAAAGATCAACAAAAAAATCAATAATTATAATGAAACTTCGCACATATTTTATCTTTTCTCTGGTACCTCTCTTCTGACCCTGCTATTCCCTAGCTTTGTGTTCTAATACTAGAATTCTGATCATGTTAACAAAACAGGAGTTTGAAACAAGAGCCTTTGTTAGTAAAATCATTAAGACTGGTTTTATTTCGTATGTATCTTATTGGTCTTATGGCTTACTTTTCTAGCCGCAATTCAAATTTTGCCTACAGTGTATAAAATTCCAAGTTACTAGATCTATTTGGAAAATGGCAGTGACAGTGTATTTGGTGGCTCCTCCAATGTTTTTATTTAGAATATATGACAGCTTAGGTTTATGAATGCTATACTATAATGGAGGAAGACAAATTTAAAGGTTATGTAAACAAATAACCAAGTAAATGATATAAGGCCACAGTTAAAAATCCCAGCACGCAGAAGAGCAAGGGAATACAATCTCCCACCCTTAACCAGGAAGCTATTTTCAGCTGATAACTTTGAGGAGAGGGAAAAATCTGTTCTCTGCATACTAAAGGGCAGACCCTATACCAACAAAAAATGGTTTACAGGTTTTTAATGTGCACTTTTGTTTGAGGTTGATATTGTTTGTCCCATTAGATTTTTTTTTTTGTTTCTTTGTTTTGATTTTCTTTTTTGCTTGTGTGGCAGAGAAAGAGACAGAGAGAGAGCGAGAGAGCGAGAGAGCGAGAGAGCGAGAGAGAGAGAGAGAGAGAGAGAGAGAACATGAAATTGAATGGGGAGTCATGGTGGGAGGATCTGGGAGGAGTTGGAAGAGAATATATATATATATATATATATATATATATATATATATATATATATATTTAAATGTACAACCAACTCAGCTCCGTTAAAAAACAGAAAGGCTCAGAGGAAGCATGTCTGTGGAAATGACATACACAGAGTTAGAAGTGGAGTAGAAGCTGGGCTCTGGCATCTGTATGCTCCTATACAGTCTGGCTTTTTACCCAGTGGTCCACCTCTAGTTCCATGCATGCTGAGTCCAGCTTCCACTCCTGATGCAGCAGAGGTTAACAAAGTGGTTTTCAGAGGGGAGTAAGTGGGCGGTCTTCCTTCTGCTTGGCTAGATTCAGAATCTCCAAGAAAACAGCACCCTGGGTGTGTCCGGGTATGTATTTCCAAAGAGGACCCACTAGGGAAAGGAGCTATACCTTTCCATGACCTGGGCTTTCAGACTACATGAAAAGATGAAAGTGGCCATCAGACTGGCACTCGGCACTCATCTTGCTCTGCACCCTGGCTGTGGATACAGTGTGAGCTTCAGCCTCACGCTCCTGCTGCCATGCTTTCTCCAGTGGCAGACACAATTTCCAGCCCTCTCACGCTCCTGCTGCCATGTTTTCTCCAGTGGCAGACACAGTCTCCAATCCTGAGCCCAAATAAACCTCCCTTCCTTAATGCTGCTTCTCCTTGGTATTTCATTGCTGCGGTGAGAAAAGTCAGTAAGCCAGGAAGATACGATGTTAGATTCACAGTTTTAATAATAGCTGGCACTTTTATGTGAAGAGTGGAAAGGGAAGGGGAGACAGGCCAAGGAAAGCGTTAGGGGATTACTGTCCTGAGGCACACAGCCTGGTGGTGATTATACAGAGGCCTCTTCGAAGTGATGCAAACTGGAGGTTTTTAGAGGAGAGCTGCCAGAGTCTATTGACAGGAGAGACAAGGACGATTTCTGCATTTTCCTGTTAGTAAATTGTGCCATCCCCCTCCAACCCCCCAAGGGAAAGAAAACAACAGATTTGCAGGTAGGAAACCACAAGTTCTATTTTGTTGGAATTAAGCTGGGATTTCTGTTAGAAATACAAGGATGTTGCTCACTTTGGCATTAGGGTGTGGGAGTTTAAAGTCTAATCGAGAGATCAGGACTAAAGGCATAGAAGTGTCATTGAAAGCCATGTAATTAAGTTGAAACATCTGAAGGAAATATCTTAAGGCTAGAAGAGGAGAAAGGCAAAGAGGAGGACTTTGTGCTCAGACTTTATAAAGTTTCACCAAAGAGACAGGACCAGCAAGGGGGTTGGTAAGAGAGATCAGTTTGACAAAGGAAACAAAACAAACAACAACAACAACAGAAACCACACAAATAAAACCAGACTATATGCTCATTGGAGAAGGAAGTGATTGACTTTGCATCGGGATGTTTGAAATCAGGCCAGAGGAGGCAGATAAACACAATTTGGGTGGAGAGGTTAAGAAGTTGTCTGCAAATAAGTAATCAGTGTCTCTTCCATTAGCAATTCAGCTGTTTCCGATATAGGCACTCAATAACACCTTCAAACTACTGCTTTAATTAACGATTGGTAGCAGAAAGTTGGGAAGAGGGACTTATCTTCAGACTCTATGCCACCATCGTCTCTTCACGGTATGAAACTATCTGAAGCTCCTGTCTTAACACCATGTTTCAATGTTCCTGAGAGCTAAAACGATCCAGTCTTTATATCAATAATTATTGTTAACAAGACTCAACATCTGAACATATTTTTGCATCAAAAATTCCAACATAAGCCTAAGTAATCCAGGAAACTATTTTAGCCACACTTACCAACAGCTCAAAGGTCATACTTTTATATTAAAAATTCCCCATAATACATTTGATGGGTGGGATATGACAAATAAGGAATTACTTCTAAAATTACACCCCCAAATTCACATACTTTAATGTTTCCCATTAAATACATAATCTTTTACCAGAGTTCAGCATGGACAGCTTAAACTCTAGAGTGTACAACACAGCTTTAGTAAATAACAACGCTTCAATCAATAAACAAACTTGAATTTACTGGTGACTCACTTGATTCTGGAACCTTTGTAGTTACTCTTTCCCCCTCTTTCATAAGTAATTGAGGAAGCCTACCCTTAGCAAAGATCATGAAGAAATAATGCTAACATGAGACCAATAAGGTCCAATAACCTTTCTCACCTCCTCAGCCAAGGTACCATCACTGGCCTCTGTCGCCCTAACTCTCTGACCCAGATTGTAAACGCTCCTGAACCTGGTTGCCACCTAACTCAAATTGCAATCTTAGGTTGACCATTAAATTTTGGCCTCAGACCCTATTGGTCTCACATTCTGTATGTTTTTTCTGGTCTCATTCATTATTTAGTCTCTTACCCAGCAAATATTTATGGAGTTTTCCCACTATGCTCAGAAACAATGTTGATGCTAAACCAGAAAGTAAAATAGACAAAGGTAGGAACCCTTGTAAAGCTCACATTATACCCAGTCATGGTGGTACTTTCTGTCCCCAACCTAGCACTCAAGGGGCTAAGATGAAATACTATGGGTTCTCAGTCAGAATGAGACTCTCAAAAACAATGCCATATTAGTTATGGTTTCAATGCTGTGAGGAAACACTATAACCATATAATCTCATATAAATAAAAACATTTATTTGGGACTGACTTATAGCTTCAGTGGTTTAGTCCATTATCATTATGACAGGAAGCATGGCAGTGTGCAGGCTGACATGGTGCTATAGAAGGAGCTAAGAGTTCTGCATCTTGAGCTTGAGCATAAGAGACCTCAAAGCCCACCCTTACAGTGACACACATACCCTCACAGTGACGCACATACTGGAACAAGGCCACACGTTCTAATAATGCCACTCTTTATGATCCAAGCATTCAATCACATGAGTCAGTGGAGGCTGTCCCACCAAATTTTACTCCCTGTCCCTCCCAGGCTTGTATCTATAACATAACACAAAATACATTTAGTCCAACTTCAAAAGTCCCTAGTCTATCACAGTCTCGACAATGTTTAAAAGTTCAAAGTCTCTTCTGAGAGTCATTAATTTTCTGAATTGTAATCCCCTATGAAATCAAAATCTAAAGGCATATCCCATATTTCCAATATATCATGGCACAGGATATACATTACAAAACATAGAGAAGGGAACACAGTAAGGAAATACTGGACCAAAGAAGGACTACAAACAACTTAAGCAACTCCTAAACACTACATTTCCAGGTCTGATGTCAAAATGTTCCTTTCAGCTTTGTTGACTTCAATACACTTCTTTTTGGGAGGTGGTGGAGGGTGGGGGTGCTGGTTCCACTCCCTGTTAATACCTTTCCTCAGCAGGTACCCCATAGCTCTGGCATTTTTAAACTCTTGGAGTCTCCATGGTAACCCACCCTTCGCCTTCACACCTTCACACAATAGGCTTTCATAGCTTTACACAATGCTCTTCCTGGGCCTTCATGCCACACACCTGGCTTCAGCAGCTTTCCTTAGTCACAGAGAAAGACTTCATAAAACTTTTCACACATCAGCGTCTCTGAGTCTCAATACAGAGACAACCCGGATACATACCTGGACTCAATAGCTTTCCTTAGTCAAAGAGGGAGATTCTATAACCCTGTTTCTTCTATCCTTAACTCTAAGTCCAGAACCACGTGGCCAAAGCTGCCAAGTTCTACTACTTACTAGAACTGAAACATGGTGCCTCGTTCAATTGTATCTCCACCATATTTTTCTTCACTGTGTAAGCTGGCTGGCCTTGAACTCAGAGATCCAAATGTCTCTGTGCTAGGATTAAAGGCATGTAGCATCACACCTGTGCCTAAGTTTTTCTTTAATTTTTTTCACAAGATGGAAGCTTAGTTGGGTGGGATCTTGCTCTGAGGTCACCACTCCCTTAATTTTATTTAATATCTCTAATCTGTTTATTCCCTTGAACATAGGATTTAGCTCCTTTTCACTTCCTGGTGCCCCTTTAATCCTTGAACCATAATTTTTGTGATTTTGTTACTTGTACAGCTTCCTCCGTTTCATCAAAACACTCTTCATAAGAGTAGACCAAAGCTGGACAGTTTTCTAAGAAACTTCTGAATTCTATTATCTTTACAAATATAAGATGAGAAAATAATTTTTTCAATATTTTTTATTAATCTTTTTATAAAATGAAACGCCTATGATTGATTAAAGATGGTGGTTATGGCTGGGTGGTCTGTGGGGTTGTGTGTTTTGGGGTTTTTCCTTTTCTCTTTTTTGACCTTATGTTTTGAGTTGAAACATTTTCAGATGTTTGGGGGTCAATCCTCATTAAAGGGTCCTTGTGCTTGCCTTCTGGGGTGGCAGTCCCCAGCAGGTGAACCCACTGCATCCATGCATCGTTGGATGCCAGCTGCACACTTCTCTCCCAGCCCCTTCGCTTGGGGTTGTGCATACTACCGTTTACTTTGCTAATTTCAATAGTTAAGTTGGTTTTACTTGAATGATGATGTTTAGGGGAGAAAAAAACACCCTTAAATTTTTGTTTTCAACTCCTCCTGCAAATAAAAACAATTAAATGAAGTGGCAGACGAAAAAAAAAAAAAGAGACCAAAGGACCAAGTCTATCGTTAGGCTGTTTTAATATTTTCTTGCCAATATGGTAATCTAAATCTTTCACCTTAGAATCAGGTAGACTTTTCAAACAAAGGCAAAGAGCATCTTTACAAAAACTATCACAAGAACAATCTCTAGGCAATGTCAGGAGCCATAATGGGACAAGCTAATAATTAGCAGGTGAGCATCCTGAAGGCTTGCCTTGGATTATTTATATAATCTGTGACAAGGAACACTTATTCAGCAAGGCTTGTAAGGGATTATTTTAGGAATGATTCCTGCTATTAATATGCTTTTCCTATTATCATTATTATAAATATATGTAACAATCACTAAGCAATTAGCACACCCCTTTGGAACAGATCTCTGCAGATCCATTAAGATGTACTGTCTTGTAGTGATGCTATATAGATAAATAGATGGCTTCTTAAGTCTTAATGATGATCCTATAAGCATTCCTAAAATTATATCAGTGATATTATAAGCTATTTTATAGTGGAACTGCTATTAAAGCATCTTTCTGATTTAGTCAAAACTGCAATGAGAACTCTGCCAAGTCTCCCAAGTGTTATCAATTAATGCTCGTAGAATAGTAACCAGACTTTCTCCTACTCAGAGCACATTGCAAGAGGTTGTAAAACAATTTCCTTTTCCCCTGCCTAGAATTCTTTCCCTTAGAACTTTGCCCTTATAGAATATTTTCTTTTCCCCACTTGGACCTTCCACTTCTTCCCTTAGATAGCTTTCATAGGAAACTTTTTACACTTAGTAATAAACTCTAATATCTTCTTCTAAGGGTGTTTTTTTCCTGTGACCTCAGACTAACAGGCATAAGTTAGGCATATCCCAACAGTTCCTGCTGAGATAGTACAAAGGCTATTTACTTATTCTGCTGTTTTTGGGCTGAGGTTGCTAAGTTTCCAGAAACTGCAGCTTCTGGCCTCAGGATCACAGAAGGCAGGTCAGCTACAGTAGCATAGTAATGTAGATAAATAAAATTTTATTATACAGGAACCTAAAAAAAAATATCTCCTAAGTCAAGTCTTACCCACCACCAACACTCTTCCCTCTTGGCTGCCTCAAGAAGAACCAAAGAAGAAGAAGGAGAAGGAGAAAGGAGGAAGGAGGAAGGAGGAAGAAGGAGGAAGAAGGAGGAGGAGGAGGAGAAGGAGAAGGAGAAAGGAGAAAGAAGGAGAAAGAAGGAGAAAGAAGGAGAAGGAGAAGGAGAAGGAGAAGGAGAAGGAGAAGGAGAAGGAGAAGAACGAAGCAGCTTCTCCCCAACCCCCAAGCTGGGGCTGGCCCACCACAAGGCAACTACTAACATTCTTCTCTCCTGAAACTTCTTGAGCCAAGCTCCCACATTCAAATCACCCTCAGCACCACTGTCTCCATATCCTACTAGTATGGCCTCATCAAGCTCCACTTAAAGCATCCACTGCTTTCCTAATCCAAAATTCCAAATCCACATTCCTCCAAAACAAAAGCATGGTTAGGTCTAATCACAGCAATACCTCAATCTCTGGTACCAAACTTCTGTCTTCGGGTTTCCATTGCTATAAAGAGACACCATGACTATAGCAACTCTCATAAGGAAACATTAATTTAGCAATTTAGTCATTACTGTGGGTGGGAGCAATCCAGTGTGCAGGCAGAAATGATGCTGGAGGACTCAAAAGTTTACATCCTGATCTGTAGCAGCAGCAGAGTCTATGCTCCACGATGAGTGGAATTTGAACATAGTAAACCTCAAGCCACCCACAGATTGACCTACTGCCTCCAATAAGGGCACACCGCTTATAGTGTCACTCTTTATGGGCCAAGCATTCAAACACATGAGTTTATGGGGAGTCACACCTATCAAACCACCACAAAATAACAAAACAAAAAAATGTAAATCAAAGTCTTGTCAAGTGGCAGGTGGCTCTTTCCTGTCTTTACTTTTAGTGATTTAACTTTCTTCCATTTGGTGTGGTCTTTGTGTTTGGTTCATGGTTAAGGCATAAAGTGAGTCTTGATTCTCATAGCAGTAACTTCCTTTATACTGACCTGGTTTTGTCCTTTTTCTCTGATGCAGCTGATAGTAGTAGCATAAAGTACACTCTAAGTTTCCCTGACACATCTATTAATACACTATCATGTATAGTTTTGTGACCAGGAGGGAATCTGCCATTACATCTTAAATTGGTTTAAGAAATATAATAAAGCAAACATTTTGACTGAGCTAATTTCTACTTGTAATAATCACTCTTTCAAATCTATTAACTGTGTGTTTCAAATTAAAGGCAATGGTTTTGTACTAAATAACTAATCAATCTGAGGTAGCATGATTCTACATAGTAAGTTACCAGGGCTAAATTATTTAGAAGACGAAAAGAAAGAGGAGGAAAGGAGGAGGAAAGAAGGGAACTATGGAAGAAGGAAGGAAGGAAGGAGGAAGGAAGGAAGGAGCAGGCAGATGGATAAACAAGGTCATAATGGAGCTAGTTCCCATTATATTATATTCTTTTATCAAGAAAGAGACTTTAAGTCACTGTCATCCCTTCTGTGTTTTTAAATCCATTCCTAGACATTCTAATCATCATGATTAGGCTAGATAAAAAAAAAAATACATGAGCTTCCATTAAGCCTCTATGCCTAACCTTTGCATCTTCACAATTAAGAAGAATCACACCCTCTGAAATCCCAAATGCATACACTATCTAGTATTTTACAAAGCCTTAACAATTGTTTGATAGTCTCATAGACTATCAAATGTTTACTCATGTAAAAATTTTAGTTCTTTTCAAGTTATCTGAAATTTTATGGCTAATAAAGACTAAATTTAGAAAGTACGATCATAGAGATAGTTGAGATTTTCAGCTCGTGAGATGTAGTTGATGAAAGTTAGAAATGGGCTATATCATTGAACAACTCTGATTCATGAATAAGCATGGCTTCCCATCGGAAACAGTGTCTGTCTCCTGGCCCATGCAAATAAATTATTACATTCTTTCTGAATTATGAAGTCGCCAGCATTCAAGTGTCCACTGAATGGTAATCCCTGAATCCTAGAGCAGTGTCCCTCACACTTCCAAGAACATATCAGGACTTTTATGAGCCTGCAAATTCAAAGCAGATGTCATCCTGGCAGGAAAACAGAGTAAGAGATCATGCCAAGTCACATCATCTCTATGAGATTTCCCTAGACCTGGAAGAAGGTTGTCAGGGATGATGGAAATATAGTCTGAGCTGCTTGCTCCTTCAATCCCTTCACTAAAGGCAGGTGTAGGGCTGAGTCCTCACAGTCCCCACCTCAAAGAGCACAGTCTAATACTGGGGAAATTTATGGGAAATTACTATGAACAAACACCACAGTAACAATAGAATTCTCATGTCTATAGTTATCCTAGGATTCTATATCATGTTGATCTGATCAAGACACAGTTAACAATAAATCTATGCCAGCCTACTCTCCAAGTTAACATTTCTGTATGCAGTAACATATTTATATACTTCTGTCCCTAAAATACCCTTCATTTTTCCTAAATTAAAAAAAAAAAGTTAGTTTGCTTGGTAGAATAGAAAGAAGAATTGTTTCCAATCGATATAATTCTTTTTAAAAAAAAAAAAAAGATATTCTGCCTTTTGCTTAGGGAACCAAATCTCCCATGATTGCCAAGATTATCGTACCTATTTTTACACCTCCCAATTGTAAGAGAAGTTTAAGTGTGTGTGTGTGTGTGTGTGTGTGTGTGTGTGTGTGTGTGTGTGTGTGTATGGAGAGAGACAGAGAGACAGAGAGACAGAGTCATTTAATAGTAAGCAAGCAATAATGCCAGTTCTTGCTAGGGAGACAGATGCTGAATGCCTTAGTTTTAGTTCTGAACTTGATACTTATGAGAGGAAAACAGAAGACGAGACAATCCTTCCCATTTAACACTGGTCTCTGAATTGCTGCCCAGCATCCCAGTCTGTGGGCTTTGTGCAGCACTTATATGTGCTCACTTTTAAGCTCCCAGGGAATCTGCCACTTAGCAGTTCATTTCAGACTTGTCAGTAAAGCCATTTCGGCTTATTGATTGCCTGAAAGGATACCAATTGTGCTGTGCTTTATAAAATCATTTGTGGTAGGGATTTCTTAAGGGGAGAAGTGCCCTGATTGTTGTTGTTTATTTTATGATCTGGACGCTAATCATCAGAGCAGAAGATGAAAACAAATGGTCCTTGGTGCTGTCTGACAATAACCATGGTAGGCAGATTGCACTCAATTTGTCTATCAGGAGAGGGAGTAAAAATGGAACTGCAGATATAAACTAAGGGGACGCAGAAGCTGAAACAAAGCCCTTTGCAAAGGGCTAAGACAAAGACTGTTTTTCTTTTCCATATGGTGTGTGGGTGGTCTTTGTTTTGCAGAGTCTCTGTGCTTTTTATTACAACTATGTAAAAATAATGCAAAAAAACTAGACCCTGAGAAGATGCCAGTTCTTTTTCTTTTCTGAACTTCTGTGACTTCCAATATAAACCAAATGGTTTTCATGTCATTATTGCTAGGATTTCTTCTTTGGGTATTTTCATAGATTGTGAAGCTAACAAGATGTTTTTGGGTATTTCTCCCCGCCCCCCAAAGTCAGTAGACAAAAAAACCAAACAAACAAACAAAAAAACAAGTAATATTTCAAAGTATTTTTTAATTTAATTATTTTTTTTTTTTACTATTTCACTTTACATCCTGCTCACTCCCAGCCACCCCCTCCCCTCCCACACTCCTTCCTCCATTCTTCCTCCCCTTCTCCTCTGATCTGGTGCCCTTACCCTGGATATCTTACCCACCCTGGCATTTCCTCACCCACTGAGGCCAAACAAAGAAGCCCAGCTAGAAGAACATATCTCACGGACAGGACAGGCAACAGTTTTTGGGATAGCCCCCATTCCAGTCATTTGGGACCCACATAAAGACTAAGCTGGACATCTGCTACATATTTGCTGCCTTCCTAACCTAACTTGTCCTGGTCCTATTGAAAGACATCCCAACAAATTCTGTTAGAAAGCAACCAACAGTGAATCTCATTTTTCTGTGGGTTTTGTTTCACCTGTGCTACACAGAAGGATGCATGCAGAAAATTCTTTACCCCAAGTGATTTGCAGGACTATTCCATTATTTGCCTGAAATACTTGCCAAATAAGTAACCGAAGGATTTGCGAATCTCTTCTTAGACTAAACACTATGTATTGATTTGTCTGTTTTTGAAACAAGGTCTTATGTAATGCAAACCGGCCTTGAACTTGCTATGTAGCCAAGGATGACCTTGAATTTCTGATCCTCTTGGCTTCACCCATTGAGTACCGGAATCACTGGCTTCTGCTACCAAGTTACACTTAATCCTGTTATTTCTAAGGGAATTTCAGCAGTTCCATCGTTTCATTAAGCATAACATACTAAGTAGGGAAGTGGAGAGATGGCTCATTGGTTAAAGACAAATGTGTAATCTTGAACTTTCAGATCCGACACCCATGCAACAAGACGTGCATCTCTTACATTACTGTAACCCCTCAAGTCCTAAGTGGGCAGAAACATAAAGCTTGCTGGAGCATGCTGGCTTTTAGCCAAGCCAGAAGAACTTGAGACATAGATTCAAAAGACACTATCTCAAAGGAATAATTGGAGGATGGTGGCACATGCCAAGGAGTGGTAGAACTGGGTCGTGTAATAAATTTAGCTTTAGCTCTTTGAGACTTCACTACCCTGATTTCCAGAGTGACTGTGCCAGTTTACAGTCCCATTAACACTGATCAAGCAGTGGTCCCTGGGCTGCACAACAAGTCACTTCAGCACTTGTTGTAGGTTGTTGTGTTTATCTTTGACATTCTGACTGGGGTAAGAACTCTCTGCCCAGGTCCCAGGCCCCATTCTTGAGTGGGCCATTTGTTTCTTTGACCCTTATTCATCCTCTGTCAGGTGGCTAGCTAGCAAAAGTCCTCTCCCACTCTGTGGGCTTCCTCTTCACTAGATTCTCTCTTTTTTTTTAAATTTATGAATATTTTATTTATTTACATTTCAAATGTTATCTCCTTTCTAGGTTTCCCCTCCAGAAATCCCCTATCTCATGCCTCTCCCCCTACTTTTATGAGGGTGCTCCTCCACCCACCCAGTCCCAGCTCACTGCCCTGCCATTCCCCTACACTGGGGCATGGAGCCTTCACAGGACCAAGGGCCTCTCTTCCCATTGATGCCAGACAAGGCCATCCTTTGCTACATATAGGCTACATCACCTGTACACACATACATATACACACACATTCACACACATGCAGCCACGTACATACACACAAATACACGTATGCATGCAGCCACACACATACAAACAGCACACACACACACGTGTGTGCATATACACACATTCAAATACACAGACACACATACAAACACATGTATACAAACGTACATGCAGCCACATACATATAAACACCACACATACATACACATGCATATGCATACATACACAAAGTAAATAAATGAAATGAAAAGTAAGATAAAATGAATGTTGTAAATGAAATTCAACAAAGATGGTAAAGAATGTAACAAAGCTAGTGTTTGTACTGAAATACACAGATGAGGAACACATTCAACTTTATGTACAGTCAGCCCTTCCCATTGCTTCTTAGATAGTAAAAGCATTGTCTCAGAAAGATATGTATGAATTGATTCAGATAGTGGCACCATTGGTATTCCTGTCACATTTCCAACGTCCTCACTTCATATTCACTAATCACTATTCCATTGCCTCATAAATATTCACACTTTAACTAACCATTGTTTATTTATCTTATTTGATTCATTAAATTGTGTCCTTTATGATAAAATTACCTGTGGGCACAAAGCAACTATTATGCGTGTAATCTAATCACACTGCCTGCCAGCCCATCTCGGAGTATCAACGGTGAAGAGCCAATTTAATAATATACTTAATACTGACATCAAAAGATTAGGAAGCTGGAGACAGACGGAACTGCGGCAAGCTAACCTTTGCCAAGTAAAACAAATGCATCTGCTGTGGAAACCATGTTCCGCTGGTCCAGGACTCTGCAGCTCTAGATAAAAGGTATACCGATGTTGAATATTGCATAAGCCAAAGGCACATAGGAGGCAATCCCCGCACTGGTCAAGGAAAGATTAGAGGGTTTTTAAACACTGGTGCAGGTGAGCAATCGGTAGATTGGCGGAGACATAGCTGCCTTCTAACGTCAATTTCTGTTAATCGTGATTGTTGGATTTAGCAATACTTGTGGATCTTCTGGAATTATTTAAACCGAGCTTTTCCTAATTCCCCTTAAGCTGCACATGGTGTCCTGAGGAAAAAGACAACCTCATTGCAGTCTCAGTGAGCGGCATCAAGTAAACTTGCCAGAGCTTTGTATGCTTCCTTTCCCTTCATCTTTGTGCAATGACCCACTCTCAAAATCCTATTTTCTAGGTTCAAGCAAGCAATGTAATAGCCTCTGGCCTCCCTCTTCTTTATCTTTGCTTCACTGAAACAAAGTGTACCCGGGCACATGCAGCTTTGTGTCTCAGTTCAGGCCTCAGGAGATTTTTCTTTGTTGGAGGGAAAATAGGAGTGGGGCTTGTGCTGGCAGCCCGGCATCCGGCATCGACCTGCATAGTTCACTCCAACCATCTAAGGGGTACTGTTCAGTTCAGAGATGCAGTCTCCCTATCAAAAAAAAAAAAAAAAAAAAGCCTTCAAATCCTCCTTAGAATATCACTTTAAGATCAGTTGGGTAAGATACACTGTTAATTATATAGGATGACAAAAATCTAAAGAAATAAAAAAAAAAATGAACTGGGGAAGTTCTTTCTTTAATTTAAAAGTATTTATTTTTTATAAATAGGTTTATTTTATGGTTTAGCTTATAATATAATTACATTTTCCCTTCATTTTCCTTTTTGCAACTGCTCCCATATACCCTTCAATACTCTTCTTTAATTTATGATCATTTTTTCACTAATGGTTATTGCATGTTTATGTATATGATTATGTATATGCATATATCCCTAAATATAATCTGTTCAGACTGTCTAATGTTACTTAATGTATGTTTCCAGAGCATACTCTTTGGCATGAAAAGTTATTTTAATGGATGATAGAGATATATGATGTTAGCTAAATAGTGACAGACAATATTTACAAGTGGTAGATTGATGAATATATACATGATAAATGTGTGATAGGCACACAATGAGACGTTTGATTGACAGATGATAGATAGGTTGATAGACAGATAGGAGATAGAGGTTATACAGCAAGATAATACATAAAAGGTAGATGATAGGTGGCCGGTAAGATGAGTTACACAGACAGAGGGTCAATGGATGGTAGATTGATGATAATCTCTTACCCAGAGGAAAATACTAGGCTCATGTTCTTGGTTTACAGAAAATGAATGAAAAAATATTCTTTTCTATACTTAAATAGCATCTCAGGATAGGAAGAAAACTCATTCAAAATCAGGACCCAAATCGACAAAATAAAATACTCATTAAGAACAGTAAGATACCAAGTTACTACTACTAAATATTTTAAGTTTTTTTTTTTATTATTTCATGTGTATGGGAATCTTGCCTGCGTGTATGTCTGTGTGTCACATGTGTGCCTAATGCACAGAAAAGCTAAAAGAGAACATTAGATTCCCTAGAACTAGAATTTAAAATGGTAACAAACTGCCATGTAGGTTCTGGAAACCAAAGCTCTGTTCTCTGGATTACAGCCAGTGTTCTTAACCACTGGCCCAATAGTGCTAAAATATAGAAACTGATGCTTCAAAGTAAAAACCTAAGAAGTAATCTCAGAATGCAGAGTAAATGTGCAGGAAAGTGTGTTTTTAAAAAGCAGAGGAGACAAGAGCTAGATGTGAAGAACAAAAGAATTTGGATTAGTGAACTCAGAGCTACAGAGAAGGTGGAATGTTTGTAGCCAAGAAATACCTGAAAATGTGGACCAAAAATCACAAATTTCAAACACTAAGCAAGAACAAAATAGCTATTTCTGCTTGACACTAATAAAGCTGTACGTCACTTATTTTTTTAAATAAGGAATAAGATTTTAGTATGATAAAAGACAAAAAAATCAAAATGGTAAATTACAAAACCATTAAAAGAAGCTAAGGAACCTGTCCCACATGTAGCTCATATGCACCAAAAGTAAGATTGAAATATAAACCTTCTGGCTTCAAAGCTTTTTCAGTCTGCCTTGAGCTTGTAGCAATATGGAAAATGTCTTATGTTTATGCATTTCTGTTGGAAACAAAAAAGGTTCAAATTCTTTGAAAAGTAATCAGGCATGTTTGTATTAGAAGGCTTGATTTTGTCCTAACTTTTAAGCCCATAGTCCCCTTTCTGGGATCTTGTCTGGGCAATTAGGATGGTATGCTAAAAGGAACCTGCTATGAGCTAGCCACAGCAATACTTCAATCAAAAGCCAAAGTTAGTGGCACTGGGGATGTTCCTCAGTGGTTGGAACACCTGCCACACAAGCATAAGGATTGGATTTCAGAACCCCAGAACACAGCTTATGCCAAGTGGGTATGGTATCCACCTGTAATTCCAGTTCTGAAAGACAGAGACAGGATTCAACCAAGCTAGCAAAATATGAGCCAGATGACTGAGATTGGCTTTGAGTGAGAGAGCCTGCCTCAATGAATTTTTAATTTTTTTTTTCCTCTGGGTAATATAAAGCTTGAGGTGTTGGTTCAGGTGGACAGAATTTTTTCTCATCATAATGAGTTTAGCAGCACAAGCCTTTGTTGTTTTACTCTCAATGTTTGATTTTATAGTGGTTACTCCAAATATTAAACATACATCCAATCTTTAGAAATCCAAAATTTGTACTTTTATAAAGCCTGCACTTTGCTTAATTTAATCATCCATCTTCATCAAAATATACTTAATTATATTTAAAATAATGTAACTGGTTAAGAGACATTGAGGCAGAAGCCAGGAAATCAGATTCATCACCGGAAAAGAAAAATGAGTGTTCGTTCAACTAGCAACTTCTCAGCCAACTTCTTAGCTTGAAAATAACTTGGACTTTTTCTTTTGTTCAAATATTCTCAGAGTCCAAGAAAGACAAGCTAGTCTTAGGAATAGGGAATAGGAATAGTGGGGCCAGCAGCGTATGAAGTACAGAATGGGGCCTTCCTATTTTAGAAAACTAATTTTCTGAAGTTCACTCACTCGACTGTATTCTCTTCCAATTCTGTGGGAAGATTGGCTGAAAAGATGAGATCATTTTACTAGCCTTCCTTTATATATAAACTAGAGGTCTCTACATATATGTCAGCCAGGGCTCAATTGTGAAGAACTGATAATTGTCTTCTCAGCAAGGTGTATTGTATGAAAACAGCAAAATTGAGACAGCACAGGCACTGTGATTGTTCAAGAATAGCTTTCAAGATCAAACTCTAGAAACACAAAAGACAAGGGTGATGATTTTAAAAGCAGGAAGAAGACCATCAAGGCCAGAAGCTAAGGCCCTTGTTATAACTAGGGGGCCACTAAAGTTGGAAGAAGCCTTACTCACCTCAAGGATCCTGTGATGATTGCCAGGCCCAGAATCTCACTGTGTCTGCTCTGATTTGAACCTTGCAAAGTCCAAGCAATGTGCCTACTTCTTGAGCTCCAACAAGCCAGGGACTGGGCAAGACATGTGTTAAGGCTGCTGGGAAAGAGAAAGGAGAAAAAAATGTGCCTTTGTGTCTTCGTTTGCTGGCAAAAGAACAGAAAGGGCAAGGCTTCACCCTTCTGCTCACTTCTGGCTTCATACCACATGCACCTACTTCCTAGTGACCAAACCTAAAGCCTGACAGCACCCAGATCGAAAGCAAGCCTTGGAAATACAAAGGTTGGCTCTCCATCAGCAAAGAAAAGCACAACCCTGGAGGAGGAGAGCCTTGTGAACTAACATGCTCTGGTCTCTGTCTACTCCGAATCTTCACAGACTCAGTCACCAGTCAGGAAAAGCCTCAGAGTAACAAGGAAGGTGTGTGTATGACTACGCAGTGTCACATCTACAAACAAAACTGCAGGCATTCTCTGCTGAAGTTCGAATATGAAGTTTTCTTCTCAGTCTTTCTGTTCCAGCATTGTTAGGAGGATTGTGGGGACCTTTAGGAGGTGCACCTCACTGGGGGAAGCAAGGTCACTAAGGGTGGGGCCTTGAAGTTTTATAGTTCTGACCTACCTGTTTTCTCCCTACTTTCTAACTATCTGAGGTAATGTGACTAGATGCTGCCCACAGCAGCTAGCATCGCAGTGGCTAGCATGCCTTCCCTGCAGTGCTGAACCATATCCCGTTGAACTTCTAAGTTTTGAAGCCTAAATAAACCTTCCTCTACTGACCTGAAGGTGCCTCTTAACAGATATTTTAACCACAATAGAAAGAAAAATAACTGATGCACTATCTTCAAAGAGGAAAATCAGAGGAACCCCCATCAGTCAAGCTGAGCGTGAAAGTTTTTTGCATCACTAATAAATTCTATTAGAAAACACACACACAGTGCTGTATTAGAGATGAGGAGGCAACGCTAACTCATATTATTAAACATGTCCAAAGCAACACAAGGAAAGCAGGGATGGTCTGCGGTGACAGCTCCATAGTAAAAATGCTGCCTGCAGCAGCAAGAAGAGTAGATCTTGAATCCCCATAAGCAATGGGAGGGTGTGGTGGCCCACCAGTAACTCCAGCTGCCTAAGACAGAGACAGCAGACTTCCAGATCCCAAGCTGGCTAAGGAGACAAGCTAGTTGATGAGCTCAATATTTGAGAAATCTTGCTCAAAGAGTAAAGAGGAATCAAGGACGATCCTAAAACTAACCTTGAGCCTCCACGTGTATGCAAACATGCCTTCACACAGGCACACACACAACTCACACATGCACATGAAAAGAAGAAAAGGAACAGGAAATACTACAGTGGCATTTTGTAACTGTCTTCTTCCTCTTCTTGTGCTTCTTCCCTTAGCCACAGTAATACACACGTTTCTTAATAAGATCAGGGCCTTCAGTGGCTTCCTATGCTCCATCCACCTGAGATGTGCTGGAGAAAATCTGCAGATTCCAAACACTCCACATTGCACACCTTTCAGACCAGTAAGCTTAGCTAAAAGAGAATCTAGAAAGTGCTGTTCGGCCTTCTCAACTCCACAGAAGCAAGAGCATCAGAAGGAAAACAGGATGGATACAGGCAAGGTTTCTGCCATAACCATAATTAAGATGTGTCTGGAGTATAGTCTTTCAGGACGCTGCCCACGGAGGCTGCCAGGTCTTCCCTGCCATTCTGAGTCATATCATGTTGAACTTTAGTGGCTAAAGTTCTGTTAGTCACTAACAGAGGTTAAGGTTTGAAGAGAGCATCACAGGAGAACATACCTAATGTAATATAGGAGTAAAGTTGACCAGGATCTCAGCATTGCGGAAAGATAAATGATCTTCAAGCAAACTGAGCACCCAACAGCTGCAGTCTGCTCCCCTTTTCATACCTAGCACACTTTCAGTCCAACTCCAAGGCATCATGGGTATTCTGACTCCTATTTGTTTACCTAATACAAGCTGTTGTAATTTACCTTCATTTGGTATTTCAAAAGGCCTGTTTTCCAGATAATTTCTCCATTGTTTCCAGGTAAATTGTTCTGCTAACCTGAGGGAGGAAAAGCTCTTCCATCTTGGCTTGATCTTAATACCAGAATGCATTTTAGAATCTGTAGAACTCCCAGAATACAGTACAATCAGAGGGAAACCAAGGCAGTTAAAAGCGCTACAGCTTAAGGCAGTAAAATGAGGGGTTCAGAGGCAATTTCTTCAGGATTTGATCTCAAACTACTTGGGTGATGTTGTGGCCGTGAGCAGGAGGGAAATAAGGATGAGTATGTCAGGCAGTCACAGTTCCAGAGAAATTTCAAAATTAATTTGTCTTGTGATAATGTGTTGACGAGATTGGTTACTAGGAAAGATACGGAGCCCGAAGACTCTGCAGAAACAGTCAGAACCAGGGGGAATGAGTCATTCGTCATGTTGACGGGATTGGAAGGCGACACACTCTATCACCTCACAGTCAGGGCTTACAATGGAGCCGGGTATGGGCCACCCAGCAGGGAAGTGAGCGCCACCACAAAGAGGCACCGTAAGTGACCAGGGCTTTTGTTTGTTTGAAAGCCACACGATCAGAAGCCACACGAGGTGCATAATAAGCAGAGTCAAAAGAGAGCCTTGCTTCAGTCCTCAGATCTGAATTCCAAAACCAGCTCAAGAGAATTTCGCATTCCAAGTCTGTAAAGGTTATCATCCTGTGAAACAAGGCTAAGCGATGTTGACACAGAAGGGAGATAAAAGGGTTCAAGTTCAAAAGCTCAGTGGAGTAGCTATTAAAATGACACTCCTGGAGCAAACCCTCCTTCTCTGATTCATGCTGGAGGAAAGCCTCTGGCACCAGCCAACTACCAGACACACGAAGACAGGAATCCTCAGGAGTGAAACGAAGAAATGCTTTTCAGGCTGGTGGTTCACTTTGGTGTTTTTATCTTGCAGCCCCTAGCGAGCCACCTGGCAACCTCCGGTGGGAGCAGCAGGGTTCCCAGGTTTCCCTAGGCTGGGAGCCAGTCAGACCCCTAGCCAACGAGTCTGAAGTCATGGGTTACAAGGTTAGTGTCTTTTCGTTCTTGGAACAACACACATCTCGGAGCTGCCACTGTGATGGGGGGACCTTGAGTGGGGCATCAAGAATCCTATGCTAAGTATTTGGCTCTCTTGATAACATTTTCTTCTTCATAGCTGTGGTTTTTGAAGCTTGAATAGATGTGCCTGTTACAGGTTGAGCCTTTTTTCCTCTTACCCTCAGCTTTCCTTTTCTCACCCATTCCTTTCTCATTGGCTCCTTCTGGCCCCCTAGACCAGTAGCTCTCAACCTTTGTAATGCTGACCCTTTAATACAATTCCATGCTGTGGTGACTCCACCCAACCATAACACTATTTTACGTTTCTGCTTCATAACTCTAATTTTGCTAAGGTTATAAATCATAACTATTTAGCATGCAGAATATCTGATATGTGACCTCTGTTAAAAGGTCATTTTACCCTCAAAGGGGTCACAACACACTGGTTGAGAACCACTACCTTAAATGATTCTACTTCTAGTTTATTCTCATTTATACATTCACGAGTTCTTTTTTTTTTTAATTTTGTTTTCTATCTTTGTGTAGAAGAATCTATGACCCACAAATGGAAAACAAATACGGTATTTGTCTTTGTGCAGTTGGCTTAACTTGCTTAACACGATTTGTTCCAGTGGCATCCATTTTTCTGCAATTGACAGAGAAAAGAAAATTCCATCGTGCATATTTTTCTTATCTAGTCCTCTGATGTTGAACACCTAAACTGTTTCCATACTTTATCCATCATGGATAGCATTGCAGTCATCACTGAAATCCAATTATCTCTGTGATGTCTCAACTTAAAAACATACTTTTGACACATAGGTGCCAGAAAACTAGATCATGTGGAAGAGCTTTTGACTGTATTGTGTCTGTGTCTTTGAGGGTGTGCTTGCCCATGGTGTGGGAGGCGACAGTCAAACTCAACTTCAAAACCACAAGGCATCTGAAAGAAGAGAATAGGAAAAACAAAACAAACAAACAAACAAAAAAAAAAAATCCCAAAAACAGGACCCTGAATTCAATATGAATGCAGACAGCCCTGAAGCTCCTGGAGGATCCTGGCATATCTTTCCAGTAAATTTT